>NW_010306059.1:0-23553 GCF_000700745.2 Antrostomus carolinensis
TTTATCCTGTTTTCACCAGCTGGGAGAAGAACACTTCTGTCTGGGCAGGTAGTTGTTAGGGGAACTTGGCTGTTTACAGGTGATGCTTCGTGGTTATGGAAACAACTGTTTCTGGGAGAGCTTCCAAGTGTTTGTGGGAGGGCTGGTGACCAGGAGTAGGTGGGTGTGTAAGACACAGCAGCGTTGTGATGCTGTGGTCTGTATCATACAGGTCAAAGAGCCTCACCTGTGCTTTCTATGTCAGATCTCTTTTTCTGTGCTAGCAGGTGGTTAAAATCACGGCTCCATCTGAAGAGGACTGTGTGAAATCAGGAAACAAATCAATGACTTATTTATCTTCATGCCTTGCTAAGTATCTGAAATTTAGGTTTCAGCATGAGGCCTTTCACCTGCATAACAGCAGATGCTGTGGGAGCCTCTGGGGACTTTCATGTAGTTTGTTCCATGTTGTTGACCTTTCTTTTTTTTTTTGTTTTTTTTTTTTTTTTTTCTTTGTTTTTTTGGGGGGGGGGGGGGTGGTGGAACAAATCTTAGCACAAAAAAGCTTGCCCTTTTGCAGGTTAGAAAGTGATAGCTCTTTTCTTAACTAGGAGGCTATTTTAACTTTTGTGCAGGGTAAACTTTAGGGCACGGTGACCTTGGTGGTGTTGCTGGCTCTGTCCTTTGGCAGTGGAGGTGAGTAATGATTGTGTCTGTTCAGAGAGACTCAGCTGGCTGGGTGGATTGTCTGTGTGGTTAGGTGCTTACTGACTATGACAGCGATGCATCTATCTTCTGGTCTCACCAGATGCCCCTGAGTTGTTTTGTCTCGATTCTGTTTTTCAGACTCGGAAGAGACAGAAGCCCATCAGTGAGACGGAGAGTGGAGAATGTTACAGGTCGCCTTTCCGGAAACCCTTGGCTCAGTTGACCAACAGGCCTCACTGCCTGGATAGCAGTCAACATGTAAGTGGGTGTTACTGCTAGCACACCATCACAGGGGGGTTGCATATGGAATCATAGAATCATAGAATGGTTTGGATTGGAAGGGACCTGAAAGATCATCTAGTTCCAACCCCCCTGCCATCAGCAGGGACACCTTCCACTAGACCAGGTTGCTCAAAGCCTCATCCAGCCTGGCCTTAAACACTTCCAGGGAGGGGGTATCTACAACTTCCTTGGGCAACCTGTTCCAGTGTCTGACCACCCTCACAGTGAAGAACTTCTTCCTAATATCTAATCTAAACCTCCCCTCTTTCAGTTTAAACCCATTTCCCCTTGTTTTGTCATTAACTGCCCTTATGAAAAGTCCTTCCCCAGCTTTCTTGTAGGCCCCCTTCAGATATTGGAAGGCTGCTATAAGATCTCCCCGGAGTTCATTCATCACAGGAGTCCAAATGTTTCCACGGACCCATTTAATCAGAGGTGTTATGGACGTGCCACGCATACATAGAGTCTTTAGCAGACACCTTTTGCTAGCTCCAACCATTTATTGTTGAAGGAGGTGTAGTGGGGGTACTTTCTCAATCTTGAAGAGAGTTCTGTGGGGTCTAGGTGAAGGACAGTGCCCAGGGGTGTGGGTGGCTTTCCACACAGATGGTTCAAGTGCTGTCTGTTTGCCCAGTTCTCTATGGGCTTCTGCTCCTGGAGTCTGGGTGCTGGACTGCCTGAGTGCTTGCTGGTCTGGCATGGGTGTTTCTACAGTGATAACCCAGCTGCTTTACAGGAAACAAATTGCCTGACTGAATTACCAAGGCAGAGGGAAGCAGTAGCATTTTTAAAAGTGAATAATGCCAGTGAATTTGAGAAGATGTGAGTTATGAAAAATCAATTTCATGCATTAGAAAACCCAAAGGAAAATAGTTTTGAAAAGCAGAGTTGGTGGGGGGAATTGTGCTGGTTTGTTACTTTCTTCATTTTGGATATTGAAAATAGTTGGAGTTAAAGCTTGAATAGATTGAATAAAGGGACTTTCAACACTTGGAAAAATTGAATTCTCAAAAAATGTCCTGGGCTTGCCTTCTTGAGCAGTCTCTGATTTCAGACTTCTTAAGCCTGTTTTCTTTCTGAATTCCTAGGAGGCTTTTATCCGCAGCATTTTGTCCAAACCCTTCAAAGTCCCCATTCCAAATTACAAAGGTAAGATGAGGAGGTTTAAGGATTGTCTGTGTTGAGTGACTCGGTTATAACAGATGATGCTCAGGCCTGTCAAATATATCTGTGGGGATTATTGTTATTTTTTGCACTGATGCATATGTTCCAGAAATCCTGACTTAATTTTGAAAGAAAAATACTGGCACTTTAGCAAAGTCTTCATATTTCTTACTAGTGTTTAGTTTGGATAATCCTACATTTCGGAATTGGATTTTGCATTCTCACTGCTGTGTGTTTGATATAGCGCCAGAAGATCGTACGCTGTATTGCAAACGCAAAAGCAAGATGAATTCCAAGCAATGAAGGTTTACCATCTAAATAATACCCTAATGATACTAACAGACAGAAGGCTGTAGGTGAAAAAGATAGTATGTGCCAATTTTCTTTCTGCTTGGCTTGGTGTGTTGAGTCTCAAGGTGATCTTCAAAGCCTCAGCTGGTTTGAATCAGTGAAATACAAGATCTCAGGAAAAAAAAAAGGGGCCTGTTCTTGTCGTCTTCGCATTCACCCTCCAGATGAAAAATTCAAACAGATCAACCAGTTTCATTCGAACTTTAGTTATAAAAATATGTCTGTAGGCAAATGCTGACTATGAAATGACAAGCCCCAAAAGAGTTTGACAAAGTTAGCTTGTGGAAAAGCAATTTGTCAGGAGGCTGAAAGAGAACTGTATCTGGGGGAGCTGCTTTCTGTGGCTGTTATCTTCCTCTATTAATCAGGCTGTTTCATGTGCTTTTTTTCTTGGTATGCATGTGCTGTTACCTCAGCTTGTGATATACTCTCGTGGACATTCTTGTTTCTTTAGCAGGCAGTGGGCAAATTGACCCTGCTTAAATCTTTCCCAAGCAAAATCAGTCCTGGGAGCACAGTTGCCTGAGTTTTGATGGAAAAAGGGATTTCTGTGCATGTTATTTGTGTGTTTGTTTCCATTCCAAAACTGTGCTGTCAAAATATAATACTAGGAAAAGGGATTTGTGCTTAGTTTCTGCTTTTCATAGAAATCAGCTCCAAGGCCAAACATCTCCTGTTGTTCAGCAGAGAGAAAAGAACACCCTAGACTAGGTAATGGCAGTATGATGCTAATTATGATACTGTAAAACTTAATCACTGTTGAAGATAAATTCCTGACCTTGCATAAAAGATACAAGTCTGGGTTAGGTGATTTGACCCAGTATATATATATATGTATGTGGGAATGTATTTATTGAGCTGCTGAGGAGTACATTCTGGAACCCTGCTTGTCTTTCAAAAAAACTAGGACAACAGCCTTTGGGTACTAGGAGTAGCTCTGATGCCCAGAGATAGCTGAGGGAGACATTGTGCCTGTTTATGGTTGGGTGCCAATGGCACAGGCTTGGGATGAAGCCATCAGTCACCTTGCAAGACAGCTTATGCTGTTGTGTGTCAGTGTATGTGGCATCCGCTGCACCCAGTTGTGCCCGTTTTGGTGCACCCAATGTGGCAGGCAGTGCCATTGCTCCATCTTTGCCTCTGTTCCTTCGTTCTGCTCTCTCCTGCCGCAGAGCTGCTGGCTGCGTGCTGGCAGAGTGCTGGCAAACAACTGCCCTCCACAGGTTTGCTGTCTGCACCAGCTGTGCCTGCATCTCTGCTCCAGCACCCAATTAATTCACTGTTCCTGATCATGATCAGACTCTTCTGCAAGGCTCTGCTTTCTTCCAGGAAGAAGTTGTTCTTTGAGATGTGCCTTTGTTTGCTTTCAGGGCCACTGGGCTTGCGTGCGCTGGGTATCAAACGGATAGGGCTGAGGAGTCCCCTCCATGACCCTTTTGAGGAAGGAGCTCTGGTTCTGTACGAGCCCCCGCTGCTGAGTGCCCACGACCAGCTGAAAATAGACAAGTGAGTCATCACCTGACACAAATGCTTCAGCTCTGACCTCCTTGTATGTGTAGGTTTGTGTGCTTTCTTCCCAAATGTGTCTGAATTGGGGTCTGAACATCAAGGGAGGTTTGGTTCCAAGTATTCTGCTTCTGAATGGTTCAGATATGGTAACAATCAAAGAAGGAATGTGCCCATGCTGGATTGTTTGAGTTCTTCCACAGTCTATTTCATCTGGAAATGACTGACAGTCAAATGTTAGGCTGCCTAATGGTTTTTATTCTTAAGTGGTTCCTTCTGTGCTGTTGTCATAAGGACTGTCAGCTGCATCTTCATGGTCAGAGGAAGGGTTCCTCTCCAGTAGTGCAGTTACAATATTGTTATTGAAACAAAGAAAATAATAATAATGACTTCTAACCTGTGTCTCTGAACCATGTTCTGCCCTTGTTCTAACCACAGCCCAAGTACATGGTTTCACTGATGTTTTAGATTGTAGATCAGGCCCCCGTGACCATTCTCAAAACTGAATTAAACTACTTTTCACTTTCTTGTTGTCAGTTGCTGCCCTTATACCACTGGGGAGTCCTCAGTATAGCAGTGAGATTTTAAAAAACACTAAACATTTGCTGTGCTGAGTTTATTAATCACACTGTCTTCTTCCTTGACTGCCTCCTGCAGGGACAAAGCACCGGTCCATGTTGTGGTGGATCCTGTCCTCAGCCGCGTCTTACGGCCCCATCAGAGAGAAGTAAGTTTTCTGTCAGGACCTGAGAGTATGACTGGAGGACTTGGTGCATTTGAAAAAGCTACAGTTCCTCTGCTGCAATTGTAATCCACCCACTGTGAGACCTGCATGGACCTAACAGTGTGTGACAGTCTAACATGCTCTGGTCTGTTGCAAATACAAAGTGAAACATTTGTTTAACCATCTTCTTAGAGACCCAAATGCTGCCAATATTCTCTGTCCTGTGTAAAGCAAGAGGGATTGCTGAGAGTATCACAACAGTCCTGTTTGTCCTTAAAATGTGGAAATTTACTGCTTTCTTGTGGGTAAGAACTTACTCTTCTCTTGCCTCTAATCTCACAGGGTCAGAGCACTCCCAACCTAAACACAGCCTAATGCACAGGTTTGTTCTCTGTGGGGTTGCAGGTCAGGCCAGCTGATCGTGGAAATTGGGTAGTTTCTGTGACCACTGTGCACTGGTTGCGCAGGTCTAGGAAAGCACATTGGCTGACTTCTGTGTCACCAATGATACCTTAGGAAAAGAGGAGACAGGATCTTGCAGAGTCAGGGCTGAAAGTCCAGCCTTTACTTATCTTGAAGTCTGGAAATGTAACTCTGCTGAGTGGAACTTGGTGTGGAAGGTGATGGGATATAGTTGCAAGAAATTATGTTGCAGTGCGGTCTTGAGCTGGGCAGGGCAGACTGTCCACCATTGTGTTTTGCTCTTCAGCAGAATTGGGTCCACAGTCTTTGAGCCAGGAAACACTGAAGCTCTTCTTTCTGGTACCATGGTTCCCAAGACGGTGTGGAATAGGTTCCTGCTTCATTGTGTTTTATTTGGAGGCTACCTTTTGTAGGTGTGAGCTGTCCGTGACCTACATAGACTTGGAATTTGCCAGTGGAAAGTGCCAAAAAACATTTTGTGTCGTAAATATGTGCAACATCACAATATCAAAGCACTGTGTACTAATCTCCAAATACCTAAGGTAGGTATCTGGACAGTTTGAAGTTTATCACGGATGCAGTATATTATCATTTAAGCCTAGAGGCAGCACAGATGGAAGCTGTGATTGCTGATCTTGCAGGCTAAGCAGGATGTGTCCCTGCATGGGAGATCTTCAGATGGCTCTGAGAGCACTGTAGGCTGCTCCCTAGCTTGTACTTTTATCTCAGAGTTGGTACAGGACCTGTGCCCCAGTGTAATGCTTGTCTCTGGCTACATAGCTGGAGGCACTCTGGTTTTGGGTAAGATACTGCCTGCTGGTGCTTTTGTCAAGTACTGACAGTTGTGTTGGTGTCCTAGGCACACTGTCTGTTTCTATCCGCTAGGTATCGCTGATAAAGCAGTCTGTGTTCTAGTCTGACTAATAAGTCTTTGTCTGCTAAGATTCATGTGCTGATTTATTCAGGTGATGTTCCCAGACTGTTGTACAGCTTCACTCTGTCTTTGTCATGTCTTTTGCCCGGTTGCTGGGAGATTACCCAGCTGGATCCCCAGCCAAACGCACTATTTTAGTTAGTAATGTATTTCATAATTGTTCAACTGGCTTAAATAAACTTCATTAACCTGTTGTTACGGGCCTGACTTGAACGTGCAAGTGAAGGTGCTCCATCTTCCAGTCCTCAATGGTGAGCACAGAGGAGTGAATCCATCCAGGTGTGTTGAGGTGTGTCCCTCACTCCCTGCTCCATTGACACAGTGCAGGGAGCTTGTATGTTCCCAGCACAGTGCCCTGGTTTTCTCTGACTCTCTATCATCATGTGATGGAGGAACATTTTGCAGAGTCTGTCTCTTCTTTTCCCTTTTGTCTGTCTTGGTGATGTGTCAGAGCCTAATGGAGGGCTGAGCTCTTCTCCCACCATGTGACGTGGGCTATAACATCAGCCCTGTGTCTTCTCTGATGCTAAATCTGCTTTGGACCTTGAGTCCCCAGGTGAGTCATTGTGCTTCCAGGCAGAAGTGATGAGGGCTCCTGAGGGCATTCTGGGATTTAGTTGGGCAGCAGAAACAATTCCGCTCACTCTATGATTCTGTGTTTTTAAAACTATTTAATTGAGTGTTGTTAAGATGATTAACCTGTTTGCAGTGACTGATGCAGGTTAGCTGATGGCCTGGGCCTGTCTAACACAGCCAAGGATAGAAGTTTCTGGGAATTGATGTCAGGAAGCTAGTTATAATTGTACAGTTAAAATGTAGTAAGATTTTGTGCATGTTATGAGGTCTGTGTTGGCACCAGTAATATCATTCCAAACCAGATGTGGCTGCATTTTAGCTACATCTCGGGTGATTTCCCCTCTGTCTCATTAGAACACTGCATGTCCCCAGGGATGTGCTATACAAATTTGCTGTTTGTTGTAGTATCAGTCCTGTGTATTGTCATAATGAAGTTGTCATTCTGCTGATGTCCCATCCTGCTCTGAGAGAACCATTTTTTGGCAGGGAGTGAAATTCCTCTGGGACTGTGTGACGAGCCGGCGGATCCCTGGGAGTCATGGCTGTATCATGGCAGATGAAATGGGGCTGGGCAAAACCCTGCAGTGCATCACGCTCATGTGGACGCTTCTCCGGCAAAGTCCGGACTGCAAGCCTGAAATCGAGAAAGCCATGGTGGTGTCACCTTCCAGCCTGGTGAGGAACTGGTACAATGAAGTAGAGAAATGGCTGGGGGGAAGGATCCAGCCGCTGGCCATTGATGGAGGCTCCAAAGAAGAGATTGACCGTAAACTAGGTACAGAAATGTTTGCAAATGGTGCAGTTGGTTGGCTTAGGTCAAAATCTTGCATTGGAAGAAGCCTGCAGCAGCTGATGGGAACATCTCTGAGCTGTCATTAGTGCTCTGGAGACTGATGAAAGTCTCTCCACTAATGTGTTTAGATCAGGCCCTTGTGTGTTTGGTAACAATTGATCTTTTGGAATAATCCAAGTCAAGTCATGTACTTAAGTTACTTCTTTGCTCCAGCCAGAAGCCAGGAAAGGAGTGGGCGGAGGTGGGAGGGGATGGAGACGGGGACAGTTGTGGAGAAAAGGCCACGGGTATACGTGGGTGGAAGAGATGCTGCAGAGTAATTGAAACAGACAGGTTTTCCTAGATTTTTAAGGCAAGTTTTGACTACACAGCTTGAACCCTTTTCTATTAGTTTTCCTCATCCCTCTTTTTCTTTGTCCCCTTTCCATCTGCAGTTGGCTTTATGAACCAGCGTGGCCTGCGAGTTCCTTCACCCATCCTGATCATCTCCTATGAGACTTTCCGACTCCACGCTGAGGCGTTACAGAAGGGCAGTGTTGGGCTGGTCATATGTGATGAGGTACAGGGAAATCTTTAAGGAGAATCTGTTCCTGGTATTTTCTTGAGATCTAGGCAAAAATTTGCTTTCTTAAAAGCAGGGAGGGCAGTGGGAAACAAGGTTTAGCTGTGGACAGCACCCATTCTAGTGTTTGAGAGGCTCTGGGTAACTGGCTCACCCATACTGGGTGAGCCTCAACAAGAGAGGGTGTTTTCAGGAGCTGAGATATGAAGAAAATCCAGATGGTGGTAACTGGCCACTTTGTAGGTCCCTGGCAGGATGGGGGCACCTACTAGAGCCTTCTCAGTGTGAAATATATAGCGGAAAGGAGGTCCACTGCCTGTCTCTGACTCTGAAAGAGGCCTTACTCTGTTGGGGTGGTAGTGCCCTGGCTCACTGATCTGGTTTTCATTTCTTTGTGTCTGTCTTTGCTAAACTTTGTTTGGCCTGGCCTCATGTTCTGCCCAGTAATTTTTAACTTGGCTCTGTTTTGAGCAAGAGGTTGGACTGGAGAGTCCCAAGGTCTCTCCCAACCTAAATGATTCTGTAATTCAGCATGCTCTTGTGTGTAGAGTTTGCTGCTGCCAGCCATTTTATCTGGCTGTCTTACTCTGTGCTTGTGGGGCACTTTGAAGGGCATTCCCATGGCAGGACCTGCTTCCCCTCTCTGTAGTCTCCTGCTTGGGGCAGAGGTATGAGAGCTGGGTAAGCAGTTACCTCGTTTACTGTTTGTTCAAGAGCTGACTTGACTCCCTGCTTGCTGGATCTATCTTTGCCAAGCCTGTGTGGTCCAGCTCTGCTTTTCAACTCAATTTCTGGCTGAAATTGAGTTGTTTTTTTCATTTATAGTGGTTATAGGTAGTGAAAGCCAGAGATGCTCTGCAGGACAAAATAAAACAAATGCCCTCTACCTCTTTGAAGCTGGGGAGCCTCAGCCACTGTTGAGGTGTCCTCTGCTGCCAGTTAGAGGGGATTTGTTACATAGTGGTGCCACCCGGTGGTTTGGTTTTGTATTTGCTAGAACAGTGCTGAGAGGAGCTTAAAAAGAGCAAGCATCCTCACAAATACAGCTCCCACCCACCTTTTACCTGCCGAGTCTGTGACTGCCCACACCTCTCAGTGCCCCTGAGATGGGGCCAGCAGCTAGAGATGCTGAGAATGCAGGTCCTTGGCCTTGTGTTTCTGTCTATTGCCTATAAATACTCAGCTCCACAGTGGTCTGGCACTTGTAAAAAGCATCTCATCACTTATGCTTTGTCCTACAGCACAGCACTAAGATGCTAATAAAGTCGCTTTTCCCAGGCATGGGAAATGGGGCCTGTATTCACATTACCCCTGTAAGAGGTGCAGAACCTCTTTTTATTAGTGTGCAGAGGCCTGACTATCCTGGATATAGGTAGTCTGAATTTTTTGTGATCTTGACCTTGGGTGATGCAATGTTAGTGGGCAGGAGTTCAGTGCCTTGTGTTGGTAGCTCAAAACATCCCTGTCTTTGAACAGGAAGCAGTTCTTATAGTTAGACCAGTGGTGGTTGCTATTTTCACGGTAGGCACTCTTACCTGGGTGTGACTTAGGTGTTCCTAGTCTGGGAAGCTTGTAATGTCATATTTCCTCACGTAGTGGCTTCAGGTTTCCCACCAGATTCTTGTCTTTGAAAGAATTCTGTCGCAACAGTTGAATACACGTGTGTGTGTGTGAATACACAATACTTAGGCCAGTACCAGGAATGGGAAAAATGGTAAGATGCCTTGTGGGATATACAGCATGTCAGTGTTGATGATGATGATGATCTCAAATCCAGTGGCCCTGACAAAATGCAGCTTGATCAGCTTAATTCCTTTTTTTCAAAGGGTCATAGACTGAAGAACTCTGAAAACCAAACATACCAGGCTCTCAACAGCTTAAATACACCTCGACGAGTCCTTATCTCAGGCACCCCCATTCAGAACGACCTGCTTGAATATTTCAGCCTGGTGCACTTTGTCAATTCAGGCATCCTAGGTAAGAGGTGAATGTGTGAGATATGAGGGAGGGGAAAGTTACGGGCAAGGCCTCCTCTAGCTACTAGTGCCAGTGAAAACAGCAACCAAGACATTAGTGAGAAGAAAGCTCATGTACAGGTTGGAGACTTGCTCTCCTTCAGTTTGTATCCGAAAGTCTAGACCAGAGCGCCCTGTTCTAGAGGCTGTACATCATCAGAGCTCTGCTTCAGGGAGATTGTAATCTAAAGTACACCAGTCTAACAGTGTCCAGTCTAAAAGGCTTCTCATTAATTCGAGTGCATGCACAACTCCAGTTAAACACCGTTCATCAGATTCCTAGTCTTGCAAGCAGCATTTGGGCCTTATGTTTTTTTGTTCAGCTGTTCTGCCCCCAGGATTTCTCAAGGAAAGGATGGAATGGGGTGGTAGATGTTCTACATCTGGTTTTTTTGCCTTTGCTTCAATTTTGGGTAGTTATTACAGGGAGCTGATGTGATTTCCTGTACCCCCCTTGTCCTGTATTTAAGGCGAGACTAGTTTCCCTATGCTTTGAGTTTGTTCTTTCTGAGATAAGGTTAATGCTGAAACTAGTGCCAGCAAAGCTGCCTGCATGCAGTACTTGTTTTTACCTCTTTCAGCCTGTGACCAGTAATAAGCAACTGATTACAGATAATTTTGGAACAGGCACACGTAATACCTGTGCTGTTATTTGCAAGGACAAAATCTGGGAGAAAAAGTATAGCTGGAACCTGGAACAAAACCAGTACATGCCTGGCTGGACTCAGGTTTAAATAAAATTGTATGACCTTTGGCAGTGCATTGTTGTTGGGAGTACAGAATGATTTTCTGTTGTACAGATTTGCCAGCTTTGTTTGAATCTTTCCTGGCTAGAAAGAAAAACAAATCATACTGATGGAGTGAGAGTTTGTTTTATCTGCCTGGCCCCGTGCTTGTGGTATGATCAGTGGGGCTGTGGGGTACTGATTAAAGGTTATTTGGTAGTAGTTGTCACCTTTTCACTTATCTTTTGTACAGGGACTGCACAGGAATTTAAAAGACATTTTGAAATTCCCATCTTGAAAGGCAGAGATGCAGATGCAAGTGAAGCTGAGCGACACAAAGGGGAAGAGAGGCTTAAAGAGCTCATCAGCATTGTGAACAGGTGAACTTCATCCCTCTTCTCTTTGCAAAGCTTTTGCATAAACCCTTGGTGTACACTGGTATCTTTCCAAATTACAGTCGTAGCTGTAATGAATTCTCTTGCCAGTTATGTCTATTCAGCAAGTGATTGAGCAAGTATTTATTGCCTGAGAAATCTACAGTGCACGTAGCTTTAGCCTGGAAAATAGCACATTGAAATGGCACAGTTAGCTGCAGTCACCCCCAAGCAAATGTACTCAGATACTGCACTATGATTTGACTCTTATGTTTCTGTTTTCTCCTGGCATCTGAGTAGTCAGGGAGTATCCTTTTATTTGTGTTAAGGTAACTTTTATTGTGTTAAGGTTAAGTGTAGACTGGGTCAAACTTGAGATCCATCCAGCCCAGATGTTGAGCATCAGACAGAAAGTACAAGGAATGTCACTCAGTTCTGCTGTCGATTGCCTAAGTCACAGAAGAGTCCAGCTCATACTTTTGTAGCTGTGCTGGCTCTGTAGGGCTAGTGGGATTAGACTGCTGGTGTCAGAGATGGGACTTTTGATCCCCAAGAAGCACCTCAGTGATGTAAAACTCTGTCTTATTTCTCTTTGGTTGATTTTTGGTATTTGTTTAAACCTGGTTTCTTTTCTGTTTGTGAATACAGCCAGTTTATCCACATCACTTGTCTCTCTAGAAGGACTCTTACTAGAAACTCTTTTGAATTCTCAGCATTGCTGGTTTTTTCATTTCTTTTTCTTAATCTGAACTTTTGCAACCATTACAAATACAATCCTGCAGTTCATAGTCATGGTAAATTGAATTTCACACTGAGTACAGCCTCTCTTATAGAGACAGCCCTGATCTTGACTCAGGCCAGCTTGCAGAAGCCTAGGAGAAAGGAAAGGTTGGGAGAGGAAGAGCTTATTTCTTCCTGAGGTGAATTTATTTCTTTTTATAGTTGATGGAAAAGGGGTGTTCAGGAATTCTTGTGCCTGGCCTTGTTGACTTCTGTGTCCTTTATTGTCCAACAGTCACGATACATGAATAGGGAAGATGAAGCACATAAGTAGTAACAGATGAATTGGTTGAATTTGGTAGGAATTACAAATGAGGGAGTGATGCAAAGATATGTGGAGTTGTAGGCAAAAGGCTGGAAGGGCCCTGGAGAAGGTGTCTAATCCATCTTGCGCTCCAAAGGTAGAAGGTGTTAGACCTAAACTATCCCTTACTTAACCCTCACCCAGTACTGAATACCTTACAAATTCCCAGGCATCACTGTCTTTGCAGTTAGAAAATGCTCTTAATGTGCAACATAAATCTTCCTTACTACAGTTTAAGCCTGTTACTTTTCATCCTACTGCTTATGGGTTTGGAGACCAGATTATTCCTTTCTTTAACAGCTTTTGACAGATTTTGGGGCTGTCATATATCCCTGCTGCCTGTCTTCTGTAGGTTTTGTAACATCACATTTTCATTGTTTTGTGGCAGAACTGGGTTTCTGCGGCTCTTTCTTATCCTGGTTGCTCAGTTCAGCACTTTTTCTAGTCCATTCCATCTTTTCTAAAGTGTAGTAGAACTGCTCCATGGGGCATTTCTAGAGCCCCAAAGGGTATATGCTCTTTGCTGAAATCTTGGGCCAGACAATGAACCCATCTTGGCTGAGGATGGCTACTGACTTATTACTTAGGAAGCTGCCTGCTTGTACTTTGGGTTATGTCCATGGTGTGTGGTAGTTAAATCCTGTCCTTGTTTGCTGTCCATGCTACTGGTCTGTTGTAGCTCCAGTTGAGAATACTGTTGGTAGTCTGAGGAAGAGATGAGTTTCTCTTGTAAGGGACTGGGCTCTGTTAGGTGGAATTGTTCCTGATCCCTCCAAATCTCATGAGCCAAATTTGGAAGGCTCACAAAGACAAGGGCTTATACTGGGCTCTGTAGCATAGGCTGATCGAGCCTCAGCGTGGCTTAGTGTGGATGGTGGGTGTCTGGCTTTTGCCATGTGTTGGACTGTCAAAGACTTTTAGAGATGAGATATCAAAGGGACTTTGTGAGGAATAATACTTATAAAACAGAGTTTTTATGTCATCCAAGCATCTGAACTTAATTTCCCTCCCTGCAGATGTTTAATCCGAAGAACTTCAGACATCCTCTCCAAATACCTGCCGGTGAAGATTGAGCAGGTGGTCTGCTGCAGGTATCAAAAAGGTTGTATTGTGCCTGGGAAAAGGGAGGAGCAACAGGAAGGACTAAAAAGTTGCAAAAATCCCTTCAATGCTTCCCTCTAGGAAAGAGATTGTAGTTGTTGGCAATATGTTGTTTTTGCCTCCTGAAGCAGGGATGGGCAACCCACAACTGGTGGTTCTGCCAGCCAGCTGGCATGCTCTGGGTGGCTGAGTACAGCAGAGCCTTGGGCTGTGCAAAGTATCTACAAGCTTCTCTTCCAGCTCTGGGCTATCAATGCTCTACCATCAGCCTTGGAGGCAGTTCCAGGCTTTCCATGCTGTAGCTAAAATATGGGCACTGGAGCTAAAAGGAACGCAGTGTGTAGATGGAGGAGGAAGGATGGGATTGGGATTGGTTTGGGGGAAGGCTGAGACTGCAGAGCTCTTTTTCTGTTTCAGGCTGACACCTCTGCAGGCTGAGCTGTACAAGAACTTCCTGAAGCAAGCAAAGCCAGTGGAGGAGCTGAAGGAGGGCAAAATCAGCGTGTCATCTCTCTCTTCCATCACTTCCCTGAAGAAGCTCTGCAATCGTGAGTTGTTCTAGTCATGTAATGGATTTGGGTTTTTTTGCTGTTGGGGGGTTTTTTTGGTTCTCCCTTGTGTACTTCACAGTCTGAGCTCTGTTTGTTCTCCAGACCCTGCTCTTATCCATGATAAGTGTGTGGAAGAGGAAGAAGGTTTTATGGGAGCCCTGGACTTGTTCCCTGCTGGCTACAGCACCAAATCTGTGGAGCCCCAGCTTTCAGGTAGTGGAACTTTGCAGTACAAATGCGCTGCCTAACACAGGCAACCATGAGACTGTATTTAACATCTTACAAAGTGCCCTCCAAGGTCTGGAATTTGGGAACTTCTGCTCTAGCTTTCTTCTTTCTTTTCTTTTAATCCAGGAAAGATGCTGGTTTTGGACTACATCCTTGCTGTTACAAAAAGCACCAGTAATGACAAGGTGGTTTTAGTGTCTAACTACACTCAGACACTGGACCTATTTGAAAAGCTCTGCAGGAACAGAAGGTTTGTCTCTGGGCTTCGTTTGTTCCAACTCACAACATTCTATGATTCTATAATCCTGCAAGACTGTACTTGCAGCCTCCACTGTAAAAAGAAACTGGCCATTTTTTAAAGTTTCTATCAGCAGGCACTTGTGATCTGTCTTCTCTCTCAGCTGTTCCTGAATTGGTGCTTGCAGCAGGAACTTGTGATCTGTCTTCTCACTCAGCTGTTCCTGAATTGGTGCTTGTGCTTTGGCTACTGGGGTCATTCAGCTCCTAAAGCCCAGGCCCTCGTTACAGGGCTGTTTGTGAAAGTTTTTTTTTTTGGGGGGGGGATTTGTTTTCGGTTTTTTTTCCAAGTAGAATGCTGTAAAGGTCACAGCAGTCTGATTGTAATAAATTCTGTATATTCTAGGTATTTATATGTCCGGCTGGACGGCACCATGTCCATTAAAAAGAGAGCTAAGATTGTGGAGCGATTCAACAGCCCCTCGGTAAGTAGAAGCTGCCAGATGTGAGCAGCTCTCCTGCCAGTTCTGCATGCTGTGAGTAGAAGTATGGCTGCCTCTGCAGTTTAATCCAAGCCTGCCTTTTTCCACAGAGCCCTGAGTTTATCTTCATGTTAAGCAGTAAGGCAGGCGGCTGCGGTTTGAATTTGATCGGGGCTAACAGACTGGTTATGTTCGACCCAGACTGGAATCCAGCTAATGATGAGCAGGCCATGGCTCGTGTGTGGCGAGATGGCCAGAAGAAGACGTGCTACATCTATCGACTGCTTTCAGTGAGTTGTTCTCCTCTCACCTCCTCAACATGGTGTTCTTGCTGTCACCCCGGACTGCAGCTGCTGTGATTGGGACCCGAAGGGGAAGAACTCTTTTGTGTTGGTGACCAGAACTGATTGGAACTTAATTGCTTCCTCCCCTTAGATGTGTTGCCATGGAAAACCATGAAGGTTCAAGCTGGAGGGTCATTACTGCAGACCTTGGTTTCTAATGGTGACTGGCTTCTGAGAAATAGAAACAACTGTGGCTTTCCAGATAAGATGCTCCTTTGAAGTCATTTTAGGCATCTGACTTGTTTAATTTTGTGGGGTGTCTGATGCTGAAGTCACTGGTTTTCAGTCTGGCTGCAGTCTGTTTTGGTTGGGTGTACATGCACTTAATAAACAGCAGGTACTTCCCGGAATTACAGCAGCTTTTGGAATGGGGCTGCCAGTTAGCAGGTGGGGTAAAGGCACAAAGGAGACTGAGAAGACGAGGCTCCTGTAACACTTTGTGCAGCAGTGCCAGTGGTGATTACTGCTCAAATGTTCCCTCTCTGCCTTTGTTCACCTTCACCTCTCATTAGTTCCCACTGTGGGTTTTTTTGTTTTGATTTGGGTTTTTTGGTTGAGTTTGGTTTTGTTTTTTGGTTTTTTTTTTGTAAGCTTGTGTTCCTTGATCAATTATCATTTTACTTTGACAAAGCAGATGTTCTTTGCCCATCTCTTCCTTGTGGTGTTCCACTTTTTCTCTGACCTGGCTGCACCTGGAAGCAGGGAGCAATTTTGCTTTTAGAACTAGGAAACCAGTCTGCAAATCATGACTAGTCAACCCCTCCTTTGTATTACATTTGTTTGCTTTTAAATTTTTGCCTTAAAAATGCAGCATACTGGGCTTTCTGCATGTCTGTTCTAGAAGTAGCCATCTCCCTCCAGACAGTGGATGTGATTGATCTGTGTCTGGGTCAACCAGCAAATACTGCTGATGCTTGTGTCACCCAGGGTTAGGCTAACCCTTGTTGCTGTTTTTTGGATGAGGTTGTGTTTGGGGTTTTTTGTCAGGGAGCGGCTGTAGGGGCTCAGCTCCTTTCCTTCCTGTCAGCACAACCTGGTGTGGTGTGTGAGCTCCAGCTGCACATGGCAGCTCCACCTCTTCCTCATCCATATTTCCAGTGGATCCACTCCTGTAGCCATGGTGAAAGACAAGAGAAGCAGAGTTGGGTTAGATCAGCAACCAAATAGGACATGTCTGGAGTGCAGCTAGTAAAACTTGCCTGTCAGCTCTACTGGTCTGGCAAAGCTCTAAATGGTCCTGACAGCTTACTGCCATGTGATCTGCGACACTTCCCAAAGAAGTGCCCCTTTAACTCTAGTGTCCCAACTGTGCTTCATCTCTGACTCTCTCTCCTGTAGACGGGGACCATAGAGGAGAAGATATTCCAACGCCAGACCCACAAGAAGGCCCTCAGCAGCTGCGTGGTGGATGAAGAGCAGGACGTAGAAAGGCACTTCTCACTTGGGGAGCTGAAGGAGCTCTTCACATTGAATGAGACCACCACCAGTGACACCCATGACAAGTGAGTATATGGAATGACTAATGGATGGGGCCAGCAAAAAAAACCCCTCCACAGTATTCAAGGGTTCCTCAGGCAGCAGGAGGAAGCTCAGAGAGAGAGAGGAGGCCTCAAGCATCTGCTTCTGAAGCTGTTAGCGTTAACCTGGAGAAGAGCACTTCCTTGCTGTTCTCCCTTTTTTGTTGTCTTGGAAAAGCTGTGCTGGATGGACAAGTGAGGAGATTCTCTTGCTGCTGCCTGTGTTTGGAGGCTGTGAAGTACTGAAAGAGCACTCCTTGCTGTCCTCCCTTTTTGTTGTCTTGGAAAAGCTGTGCTGGCTGGACAAGTGAGGAGATTCTCTTGTTGCTGCCTGTGTTTGGAGGCTGTGAAGTACTGAAGCATCTGCTTCTGAAGCTGTTAGCGTTAACCTGGAGAAGAGCACTTCCTTGCTGTTCTCCCTTTTTTGTTGTCTTGGAAAAGCTGTGCTGGATGGACAAGTGAGGAGATTCTCTTGCTGCTGCCTGTGTTTGGAGGCTGTGAAGTACTGCAGCTAATGAAAAGAGAGAAGTTGATCAGAACTGTTCAAATTGATGGAGCCCAATTTGGTCTTTCCTTGCTGCTCTCTTCCTGGTGGCTTGTGATCTCTAAATGCTGAGCTGCTTCCACTGCCAGGGCTACTCCATCTGCTAAGAATTCATGAAGCCAACCAAAGTGCTGTTCTGGGGACTAAAAGAATCCTCTTCTCTGTTGTCTGCCCTTCTTGCCCATCCCTGAGACCTGTGGTATTGCAGTCACCCAAAAGAGGACAGGGAGTGCAGGAAAATGCTTCACTGTGAAAGTTTAAGTCTCAGTTCAGGCAAGAAGTGAAGAGGATTAGTTTTAAGCTGACTCAAAGCTTAGCTCTGTCTAGGTACCTTGTCTGCCCGGCAACAAGCTTTGCTGGCAGGGCTGCTGCTGCTCTTTGTCTCCTTATGTGGCTGCTCCGTAGGGCAGCTCCAGAACAGCCTGAGCACAACCCGGTGGGAGCCAGGATGGAGTGGTTTGGAGCACAGTGTGCTCTCGAGTTCGGGAAGCCTGATGCAGTGCTACGAATGTGTTAGCAGGAGGGGTGTTCACTTGAGATCTGCTCTGAGCAACATCCATCACCTTTCAGGGAAACTCCTTCTGAACTTCCTCTGGGTCCTGCTGGACCATTCCTGCGTGGCTAAACATGGAGGGGGAGTGCCATTAGAAACAGAACCCCAGGGCTTCCAAAATGTGAGAGCTTATCCTTATCTGTCCCACATGCCAGAAGTTGGTTGTGTATTTAAATTAAATGAAATGTGGTAGAAGTAATCCTGACTGAAAATGCCATTGCTGGTGTTGCAGGTGAAGGGGAGCTCATCCAAATGTTGCTGGGCTGCATTTTTTACACAACACATCCACTGAAGTGGAGACCTTGCACTGATGTTGTGCTGGCTCTGTTCCAGGATCAAGTGTCGCCGCTGTGTGAATGGCCACCAGGTACGGCCACCTCCTGAAGGGTCTGACTGCACCTCTGACCTCTCCCAGTGGAACCACTGTGCTGATAAGCGGGGGCTGCAGGACTCCGTGCTGAAAGCTGCATGGGACGCTGCCGTCACCTTCACCTTTCACCATCACTCCCACGAGGAGCAGCGAGGGATTCCCTAACAGGTTACTGTCCCCTGTGGGGGCAAGGGCAGGCTGCTGTGGCAGTCCACCCCACTTGAATCCCTTTCCAGGAAAGGGGCGGTGGGTAGCAGTACCTGCTGGATTGTTGTGTGGCTGTGGAACAGCAGAACCACAGCGTGGTTTCCAAGGGGCTGGAAGGCCCTTAGCGTTGCTGTCTACTGCAACAGCAAGGAGTCCATGGCTTTTTCTTTGCTGTTGTATTGTGTGCTGCCCTTTGGGAACTGGGAATAACTGGACCTGGTGTGCTTCATCAGGTTAAGCACTGGTTCTCATGCTGTTTGGTGTCTGTGCCTTCTACTCAGCCAAGTTCTGACTGCAGGTTAAGGCTGCAGTTTTATAGCACCTGATGTGCAGCATCATGGTTTTTTTTGCCTTGAGAGCACTGGCTTACAGCTGCTGATCAGAAACTTGCAGGATCCATTTCTGTTGTGAAATGTGAACCTTGCTGATAACCCAGGAAGGAGAGGATTTGTACAAGGGAAAAAATATTCAGCTTGTATGTTGAACATGTGGCCTGAAACATCATGCTCTATGAAGGTAACTCCATTTCTAAACCCACTTGCTTTGTTATGGGCAGGATCCCCTGATCTAGCAGAGTGTTTTAATTAGATCACATTACAAACCAGTAATAAAAATTTACACTTTGGTACATTATGGGTCTTAATTATATTTTTATTATAAAAATGTTACAAAAGAACAAACTCTTTGAAACCTCTGTAAAATGACTGCAGCATGATTGCAAATAAACAGCAGGCTACTTGATACATAGTTATTATTTTATTTTATATAAAGTAAAATTTTCCCAATGTAAAAGGTCAAGGCTGGGGGCTTTTTTAGCTTATCTTCTACTCCCTGTAAGTGGAGGGAGGAGTTCTTATTTCACAGATCAGGTTAAGTTGGAAGTGACCTCAAGGTCATATTGTCCAAGGTCACCTAGAGCTGGTTGTCAATGTCCGCAACCTTTTGAGTCTCCCCAATGCTGGAGATAGTTATTGATGATACATTGGCTGAAACAACATGAAATTTGTAACAACACTCAGTGAAATAAATAACTGCTTGTCCAGAGATCTGCAGGAAGTCACAGAAGCTCATTTGATATCTGTCCCAATTAAAATATTCAAACTGAGAAGATAAAGAGTTACATCACCTGGAAATACAGCTGTTGACCCACACGGTCTTGTGTGTCACTTCACTGTGGTATCCCCCTCTTCCAATGAGTGGGAAAGTGACAAGACCTGTGCCCTGCTTGAACCAGAGGAAGAAAACCCCACCTGTGCTATGAAATAAATCTTACTGGCCAGGGACTGAACTGCTGAGGTTCAAGCTGATGAGTTTTCTCCTGCTCCTGAGTCCATCACATGACACTGATGTAGTCAGCAAAGGCCTGGGAGGAGTCCCACGAGTCGTTGACCACACTGCACACAGCTTTGAGACGCCGAAGTGCTTCTTGAGCTGTTTCAGCATCCTGGTCCAGCCAATTCTGGAAGAGGCGGAGGTGTGTGAATTGAATCTGTCCCCCTCTCTGCTGGATGTGGCCTTCCAGCTTCTTCGTGAACTCCAGGAGCCCATCGGGTTTGATGCAATTTGAGCTTTCCAGAGAAAGGAGGACAAAAACAAAGTCACTAAGAGTCTAGGCTATAATTTGAGCAGTTTAAATTACTGTTCCTTCTAGTAACAGCCAGTGCAGGTACTTAAGGATGTGTCAATGCAAAGTACAGCTTTCTACAGCAACATAAAGGGTGAGTGGTCTTTCAGTTTTGATGAAAACCAAAACTGAAGCACAGTAATATGAGGGACTGAAAGCTTTTTAAAAAGCTAAGGTAGTTACTACTGACTTCAGGAGACTTAGCTGTGGCCTTAAAATGTTGCTGGATCCAAGCTGCTGGCTAAGCAGTGCCAGGAACACTTCAGTCTCATAACAGCTGTCACCTGCCTGGCCCAACCCACAGGTCCCAGTCCAAGCCTCAGCAGTAAGTCATAATTTATCTCTTCCTTTTCAGAAAATTTGGATAGCATATGTCAGGTCCTGGTGTTTCTAGGAGATTAATAGGTCATTTTCCCTGCATAAATGTGCAAATAAATATGAGGTTGTACACTGCACTTAATCTTGTGAGAGATATAGTAACCATCGGGATTCGAGGCTTCTGAAGGACTGGCTGTGCTTACATAAATTGTCAAGCCTGTATAACTCAGCAACCTCAGCCATTAGGATGGAAAGAAACCAGGGGAAAAAAAAATCAAGCAAAAAAAGTCATTAGTATTAAAATGCCACCCTCCATGTGAAGGTTACTGCTTATCTTTATGGCCATTTAGGCTCAAGAAGAGAGCAGCAGTTCAGGCTGAAGATCAAAGGTGATGAAGGTAAAGCAGAGGCAGTGACAGGATCTGACAGGGGCAAAGACAGCATCCTGCCAGCATTCTCGCCCTCATCCAGGGCAGCAGGAACAGAGCTATTCACACTGATGCCTAAGAATAAATGTACGTAGGGATGTTAGTTCCAAGCTACAGTGCAGGAAGAAGGGTTTGCAGCAGCATCCCAAGGGAGCAGCAAACCAAAGCTGCTTTTAAGATGGAGTTTGGCTCAGTTATAAAAGGGACAGTGAGATGTCTGGAGGTCCCTGAGGTTGTATGTGCCCACTGCAGTGTTTCTCTAAGCTTTTCTTGGGCACATGTTCCCTTGAGAAAGGAACAAACCCACACTCAGGCTTCTCCTGCTGTCTGAGCTCAGTTCAGCTCTTGCTCTCCCCAAATCAAGAAATTCAGTGTGTTTAGAGCAGCAGAATACCTGACATCCAGCTGGCTGAGAGAAGAGGAGGAATCTTCAGAGAAAATGTCTGCAAGGGCAACCAGCCTGTGATTCCCTAAGAGGGGAGAAATGGGTGTTAGATGCAAACTGGGAACTGTCTTAAATACTTAAATGGCCAAATAGTGCAAAAAGGGCTCACCTCTGCACCCCCTCTTTGTCAGCCTTAGTGGCCTAAAGCAAATTCACCCCACTAAGTTCAGTGTTCGAGGCAATGGAAACATTTGCTGATAGGGCAGCTTGTTTCACTAGAAAAATCCTGGGTTTGTTTGAGAAGTCAATATGCAGCTTTTTGTTGTTGTTGTTTTTTTTTTTTTAAATAGCCAATAGCACAGGGTTAAACTCAAACCTCAGAAATTCGGTGTATTTCAGGTGATCCCAAGCTTTCTCATTTCATTTCATTAAAAGAACCGAAAACAATATTCTGGATTTACCTGAAATTAATTTCTCAAACATTTCTACTTGTCCTGGGATCCAAAAAGCCTATCACTCATTTCTGTAAATTCACTTCCACTTCTTTGACACAAACCCTTCCTTTACTTGTTCCCATCCCTCCAGTGGCTGCCACCAGCTTTTAAAGGACAAAATCCCCAAACTTGGGCAAAACCTGTGCCTTTGGGTGAGGGAATGCATCTGCTGCTGGACCTGTTCCTGTTAGAAGAGTCTGAAGCAGATCAGTGTTCAGTCAAATCTGGAGTCCTGCTCATACTTGTTTTTGCTGCAGAGAAAAGCAACTGTAATGCCTGTGCAGCACCTGGGCTCTTGGTACATTGCTGAACGCAGCTAAAATTCTGCCTTTAAAAAATGAACTCAATGCTCCTTATTTTGTGAACCAAATCCACTCTGTTCTTACACGTGTTCAATTCAGCACAGAGGTCACCAGCTAGCAAGTCTTAACTCCAACCCTTGAAGTTACCCCCAAAAGAGCTGGTCTAAGGTCAAGGCCCCATAGCAACACGCACAGTACGCACCGAGGCGATTCCCAGGCAGTTTGAGGCTCTTCAAAGATGAATTTCTTTTCACTGTATTGATTATTTCTGACAAAAATTCAGTAGTAGAGCTTTCAAACAGCCGGCAGAAGGAAAATGTGATTTCTGTGGAAAACACAGATTGACAACACGTGTCAGTACTCCCTGCACACTTCATTATTCCATAATTACATCCTGCAGACAACTCCAGCCCTTAATCCATATGCAAGAACAAAGCTTCCCCAGCAGTGGACTGCTTACAACAGCATGGCCTCTCTGTCACAGGAAAAGAGCAGAGATCACACCCAGGGAAATGGCTTTGCCAGCTGACCCAGTTAAAGGCTGATGTGCTCTGCAGGTTAAAAACCTCTGGTTTATAGCTAAGAATATGGACTCTTCTTGGCAGCACACACCAGCTTTGCAGCTGCTCCTCTCTCTGCCCTCCTGGCATAAAGAACCAGACACGTTCCCACTCTGCCAACGGCTACGGATCTGCCCCAGTGATATTTAACTAACCCTTGCATATCTGAAGATCACCTCTCAAATGTCAGCCAGCCAAAAGCAGCCACCTGCAGCACCTTTCCAGGCACCAGCACTCAGGAGTTTGCTGTACCTTGCAGAACAGGATCCTGAAGCAAAAGCAGAACTTCTTTCTGGTGCTCAGCCAGGTTCACATCATGAAAGCTCAGTTTCTTCAAATTTGGATTACACTCTAAAAGCAAAACAAGTTCTCAGGTAAAATACTGTCAATCCTTGGGATAAAAAGACCCTGTTCCAACTACCAGCTAACACTCAGAAACTGAGGTGGACTGTGGAAAATTTGTGCTGGATTGTGGGCAATTAAAAAGGAACCATCCTGCTGTGCAGGATCATTCACACACTCAGCACAGAAAGTGGGATGGCTGACACCCATTTCCTTTTGTCAGGTGACTTCGAGGGTGTCCACACTGAAAGATATGGACCCACCTAAGTTTGCTTCATGCTAAAAGATGGAAGACGACAGCAAGGAAGCTACTCTGTGTGTCACACTGATGCTAGCTACAGGTTAGCAGAGTACCTTTGAGTGCCTCCAAAAGGAGCCCAAACTCCTGAGAATGGGGCAGTGTGGCGCTGTCAAGGGACAACTGCTGGAGGGACTTTGATGCCTTGAGCACTGGCAGCAGGAACGTGGTGTGCAGAGGTTCCCTGGGGAATCGGATCTCCAGCTGCTCCAGGCAGCTCTCTAAGGGAAGAAAAACAAACAATAATGAAAGAGCTTGGTCTGGAGTGCCTGTCTTCAACACAGCTAGGTCATACAGCAAGTGAGAAGTCTGTGTGCCTGACACAACTATCATTTAGGTTGGTATAAAGTGCCTACGTGATGTGCCCTGCCCCACAGAGCTCTACAACAACTCAGACCTGTGGTAACGTAAATCACTTCAGGCTCATTTCGGGACTCCTGCCAGACCACAGGGACGCCAATTCCTGCT
>NW_010306059.1:23564-27516 GCF_000700745.2 Antrostomus carolinensis
CAGAGAAACAGCACTTGAGAAAAGGTCACCCTTTACACACAAACCAGAGCACAGCTCTTCACTGACCCCACTGCACACTCGCCCAGGCTTTGCTTACCACTTTTCAGATCATTCAAGGGCTAATAAGGGTGACAAGAGACGCGTGAGCTGAGAACATGCTGCTGTAGCTTCCAGACTGTAATCCAGAGGTTGCCCAGGCTTTGCTTACCACTTTTCAGGTCATTCAGGGGCTAATAAGGGTGACAAGAGATGTGTGAGCTGAGAACACACTGCTGTAGCTTCCAGACTGTAATCCAGAGGTTTGAGCAGTGCTTTGCCATCACCCGTGGTCTTGTGATGATCAAGAAATGCTTTTCCTCTGCTTAAGGGTCTGTCTAAGGCTTAGAACCTCACAGTCAATAGGATGGACAAAGCAGAAGCTCCCAACCAATTTACAGATCTGGTGGGATGTGCTCCCCGCGGGCTGTGCGGGACAGTCACCGCTAGCAGGTGACAACTGGCCCTGTACAGAGCTGATGCTGCAGCTGGGTGGCATACAGCAGTAAAATGCCTTGTCCAAGACTCAGGCTCCACAGGACACATCAGGCTGGAAATGACAAACTGCAACACCATCTAAATCAGAAAGGTGAGGCTGTAATTGCTTAATTACACATCACTGCAACAGTCTAGAGTTCACATCTATGCCAAGCTTTTACAGCTCTATCTGCCTGCCATGTCCTGGTCATCGCTCGGAATCTGTTTCCTACCTGGGATTTCTGCCTCACTGCAGCTTGGATTCCCCTCTGGCCTGTTCCCCTCCAGCTGGTTTTTGAGGTCGAAGCTGACTGAGAGCGTGTGGAGCTGGGGAAAGGCGCTCAGGATGCACCGAACGAGCTCCACACAAGGCATGTGGGAGAAGACGTCGCTCACGCGCACCACGCGGAGGTGGCGGTCTGAGTGGCGGGAGAGGGCCCGGAGCCCAGAGAGGACGCAGAAGATGTTAGCACCCAGGCCTGGAACAGCATTGGTACAGAGGTGTTAGCTGTGCCTGTACAGACACCAACACACAGGCAGCTGGAGCTGCAGCAATGGCCAGGCAACCCAAGACAAAGACCAAACTCACAGACTGCTTTATCCACATGTTCTTAAGCCAGACTATGTATATTTCCCTTCACCCTCTCTGGATGGTGCTTAAGCACACGTCCAAGGGCTGTTCTGGAGCAGAAGGGCCCCAATCTCTCCCTCAAAAAAGTCCTCACACTCATGAACTATCTCTGTCGATGCCATCCTCAGCATCAGGTACCAATACTCTTACAAGGGCTAGCCAAGTGAAACTATCACACCCAGCAGAACCAAAATCCGGGTAAACCTGAGCAGTAAGTCAGAGCATTAGACCAAGGCTGGTAGGAAACAAACTGTTCACACCACTGACCGTTATAAGACAGAACCAAGTTTTCTAAAGACACCCAGGAGCTCAGCAGGTTGCTCAGAGTCCGACACGTCTCCCCAGTCAAAGGAATGGAGAACAATTCCAGCGTGGACACGCTTCGGAAGCGCTGAGCAGCTTTCAGAGAAAAGATCCCAGCAGATCCTCCTCTTTTCTTACAGCCAGCATGGCCAGCGCACGGAGATCCTGGGGAGGAACTAGTCCAGCTCTCAGCATTTTCTCCCTCTGTGGCGCTGTTCTGTTGCTTGTCCAGGAACCCAGAATTATCCTCCCTAGCAACAGTAAAAACAAAATCATACAAGTCTTCTGGGTCAGCGTATGGTCCCCTGCTTCGTCTGAGGCAGCGACGCTTCTTCCCTACTGCAGATTTCAGCCGTCTGCGTGTCTTTCGAACAGGGTGACGGGACAGCTGGCCTGAGACGCAATGAGAAGATCCTCCCTCAGTGCTGGTGTGGTCACAGGGCACCTTGCTGCTGGCCTCACTGCATTCCTGGTTTTGCAGAGGAGGACTTCTTGGTCCGGAGAGGACAGAGTTCAGGTGAGCGTCAGCCTCACATCCATTCCCTTCCACATCAGCCTCCTCCGGGGCCCTGGGAGATCCCTTCTGGTTCTCAGCGTCACTCCACTCCCTCTCATCGCAACAGCCCCTCTCTGCTCGCTTCTGTGCTGACTCCTGGCTTTGGGCTTTGTCCTCCTCTCTGCAAAGGCTACACGGGCTGCTGTGATATGCAAGGGCATTTCCCGAGCGCCAAAACCCAGCACTCATGCTCAGAATGAGAACCAGAAGAACCGTGTCGGGAACAGGCCAGGAATACATGGACACTTGGCTGACAGAGCCATGGTGAATCAGCCGGTGAAGAAGTAAAACCAGCGAATGCCTGATGGACTGGTTGGAGGAGAGGAGGTGCTGGAACTTCAGGATCTGCAGGGAGCCAGCCAGGTTTTCAAGCACTTTCTGGTTGTGCTCAGCAGTGAGCTCCACTGCACCCTGCAGCATGTTGCAGAGGGTAAGCTGGGAAACGTGTGGGGAGCTGTGGAGCAGCGGAGAAAAGTGATGGTGATTGAGACGCCAGTCAGAAGAAACATCCAAGACACCGTGAAGAACGTTTGCGAAGAACGTTTCAAGGAACTTCTTCCTCCAACAGGTTACATTCTGCCGTTAAACAACAGGGCCATATTAACAAAAAGTCAGACAGGATTTTTCTCATTCTTTTTGAGTTAAATTATTGCTATCCAAAAAAACCCTACTGCCAACACAGCTGAGACTGCCTCTCTAGTCCTCAACATCCTTCCTCAGTGTGTTTGTTGAGACACTGAGTTACTCCCATCACTCTCTTCATCCTGCTTCTGGCCTAATTTAAACACAGTCAGTGGTTTGAAGCTAAGCCACGGTTTTGCCTATTAAAGGCCACATCATCAGGAATTTTCTTCCTGAGCATCTATTTATAGGCCGTGATAACACTGTCTGTTAATGATTCTTTTGCGATGCTGAATCAATGGAGCTGCTTCAGTTTTCCTACAGAAAACCATTCTCCCAAACTCACTGTCTTCTGTAAGTATTTTTCTAGTTTCTAAGGCATCAGCACATTTTTTCCCCAGCGTAGGTGTAAGCATGATATAAGATACTGCTTTTATCTTCTGTTTCCCTAAGAATTACACCTCTAAAGACAGGATTTATTCTTTCAGCACACCTGCTGTTGTGAGATGAAGGGTGTGGCTGTACGCTACAGACTTTGATAAACTACAGTTCCTTTTATGAACCCTGTTTCACAAAATGATTGTATTACCCAGGGTCACGCCTTGGTCCTGAGCTCTACGAACGCTTATAAACAAGCACCAGGAATTGCTTGGAGGTGGCCAGGAGCACTGGCAGGCTTAGAAATGAAACCTCGACGAAGATGTGGGAAATGGGGTGCCTGCATCATGCCCCTTCTCCTGCCGGCAGCACTTCCTCACCTCCGAGTTGGGCGGCCTGGTTTTCATCACATCGTCCCACAGCTTGCGCCAGATGGGCTGTGTTGAGAGACCTGGAAAACAAAACCAATCAACCGGGTGCTTTCAGCCCTGCTCCCTGTCCGAGTGCCCCGTGCCAGAGCTTGCAGGGGTGCTGGGCAGACGAGGGGCAGCTCTGGGGGGGTCAGACCCAGACCCCTGCAGTAAAAGGACGGTGCTTTACCTTTTAAGGGATGCAAGTTAAAAAATGGCTGGTTTTGGTGGTCCTTGAAAGGAACAGTTCCATGCGCTGCCATGTGAACTCTGGGTACAGGACAGTGCTCACAGTTTTGGGGAGGTGGCCAGGCCACGTCTGGTGGCAGGGGCTGCGCTCTGGGGGTGTCCCCCCTGAGAAGAGGGGTGGACAGTCCTCCGGCCCGGACTCCCCTGTCCAGCCTGGGGGGGTTGGTCCCTGCAGCGCAGGTCCCTCTCTCCGCTGTGGGTCTCGCCTCTCCAGGACATCCCCCAGTGACTGTGGGGGGTGCCCACCCCCTCAGTGTTGGGGGGCACGTCCCTCCCGCCCGGGGGTACCCC
>NW_010306060.1:0-18298 GCF_000700745.2 Antrostomus carolinensis
ATATATATATATTTAAAGTACTGATGCACTGTTTTTAAATAACCTTTTGTAACAAGAGTACATCAGTGCTTTCTGGATCACAGGTCACAGCTGCCTTGAAGGAGATTGAAGTGCAGGCTGCATTTCATGGGCAAGGAAGCAGTATCAATGATATTCTGTTGTCAAAGAAAAAAATGTCTGAGTTCCCTGCTGGGCAACATATATCAAAGCTGCAGATTTTTTAAAATGAGGTATTTTCACTGTTCACCTGTTAATAATGTGTACTTCCAAATTCATTACTTTATCATTTCACAATGGATCAAAATTAGTTTACTTGTATTAAAGGAGTCTATATATCTTTTGTACTTACTCCAAAGTAACAGGAAAAAATGTGTCTACAAGGATTTGATAGATGGTAATGAATAAATTAGAAGTAGGTGATTTTGCTAGATTTCTTAAATTATTTATATTCTACTCTCAGTACAGATTTCACATGAAATATATGTATTCATAGAATTCCTTTCCGAACTATAGATATTGTATCCTTTTCCTTAATATTTTTCTAGAAGTCACAGATAATTTTCTTCTGCATGTCATGTACAAAAGTGTAAAAAAAACAAATGGCAAAATTATTGACTGTGTGTGTTGCTACAGACCCAGTAGCTATAGGAATTTACCACTTTTGAAGATTTTCCTTACTGTGCAGTACTAAAATTTAAAAAATATATATATTAAAAAGTAGTGGGTTTGAATCTATGCTTCAAATGATGCAAGAATTTGCCATGAATTAACTATTAACAGACTTTACAGAGCCCAATAATACTAACGAAATCTTAATGGAAAAATGTTTGAGTTAAGTCCTTTGATTTCAGAGTCACAGACTGGCAATACATAAGCATCTCTCTGCTTATCTAGTCAGAAGTATGCAGAAGATTTACATTAGGGGGACACAAAATAAAGTCGCTGCTTTTTGTTTAAGGACTCAGACTATCATACTTGTCCCAGTTGCCTGAATAACAAAACATTTTGAAGCTGAAAAGAGCTGGAGAACATTGTATTGCAACCTGTCATTCTCATTCCAGGAATGGCAAGGTCACTTTGTTGTGATGTTAAAAAAATTGTTACAGCAACATCTTGGGTTGAGAGCTGCAGGAAATGGCATGCTGACATGTTTTCCTTGAAAAATTACATGAACTTTGACATAGCTGCAACCAAGTTCTCCTACCCCTCATAGCAGAAATTATGCTGGGTAAACCTTATTTACATATATGTATATATACATAGCTTGAGCTATTGGGAGCATAGACTGCCTGTTCCGCAGTTTTGCTAGAGGACCTCTCATGCAGTGGGGAAAGACTCTCAGGCAACAGCTTTCCCTTACAAACGTATGGCCTGTTTGGCTAGAAAGGTTAGGCACAATTAATTTCTTTCACCCACTAGTGCAGTTGGAGCAATCCTTATAATAATTCTGAATTAGCTTTAAGAAACAAAACAGCATATGCACACTGAAAATGCATTTTTGATGTTTGTTACCTTTTGCATGTTTTTTGATATTTTTACCAGAATACAGATTTTTCAAAAAATGTTACTGGCTTCCACTCCTGTGAAGGAGCTTGCACAGACTGAATTGACATGGTTTTTTTCACACAGCTTTGCAAAACACTGCATTTAACTGATAATAGCTGCAATCACAGTGGAAGGCTCATAGAAACTGAAATACTAAGACTACAATATAATGAAAAACTAAGGAACATATACTCATCAGGAAACAGTTTTAAAACCTACAAATTAAATCCTTTGAAAATTTTTTTGACTGAATGACACAAAAAAAAGAACTAGAAAGTTAATTTGAAACAAATCTTTATACCCAACAAGGGAAAAGGCACAGAGAGCATGAAGAAGCATTAGGAAGAAAAAAGTTTTGTATCTGAATAAATCCAATACTTAAAACTACATCTTGCATTGTTTCTTGTTTCTTCAAGTGCCTCTGCAAAATTAAAACCCAGTTGACTTTTTCACCACAAATTCTCCTTCCTTCGTTGTGTCATCTTTCTACTTAATCAACTCTATTTCTCCTACTGCCCTTTAACATTAATTTCTTCCCTTCACATGGGATGTAATTGATTTCTTCCAATATATAGCAAAACACATGACAAATTCTTCTGTGCTGTCTCTGCATTCTCCTCTTTATAAATCTCTCTCCCCTTGCCCATGTCATGGATGCAGAAATTTCTCACTGGATCTCTTCCTCAACAGTTTGATTTGCCTAAGTGACCATATGCTATCTTCTGTCTTCCTTTCCCCCTGTGCTTCTTTCTTTGTTGTTGCCTCTAGCCACCTGGTCATCACTGGCTCTTTTGCCAGATCATAGAAACATGCTTTAGCATTTCCCTTTAGAAAGTAAAGCAGAACCTCTAGTCTTGCTCTCATCAGTTTTACAGCTACAGTCACATCTCCTTTCTCCTTTTAATCTCTGAATTAATTGAACACATAGTTTTCAGTAAATCTCTTGAGTTCTTGTTTTCCAATTACATTTCAAACTCTTTCCAAACAACTGTATTCGTCTTTTTGCATTCGGTTGAAACTACCCCTGTCAGTCTTTCATGATTTCTTAAGATTTCAAAAATATGCTGTTTTCTTCTTTGCTTTGCTACAATTGCCATGCTCTGATATGTTACTTGCCTTAGTTCCCACAGTTCATCCCCTCAATTTTCTCTTGCTAACCCTTTATTCAAAATGAATTTTCTGCCCAGTCAGTTAACTGTCATGGTCCCACAGGGCTGTAGCACTGTCTCCTCTATTGCTATCCCTCAAACTTCATCCCTTCGTCAACAGTACAACAAAGCATTATCCCCTCTGCAATAAAAACTCCCTCTCATTTCACCTGTATCCTCATGCCTGCCCTAAAACATCTTTCTTTGGCACCTCCTTGTGAATCACTGATCTCAACTCAGTATCATTAAACTCAGTATTTCCCACTAAGATTTCTGCCATGTGGATCACACATGTCATTCAGACTTGCTATTTGGGCAGGTCTTTTAATTCAAGCTTCATATAAGGTTCACTTTTTTGTGACTTGTGCATGGTTTCTGTTTCACGTCTCGACCCTCTCTGTCCACCCACACAGTTAATTGTTTAGTCCATTCTCTCACCATTTCAGGTGTCAGCTACTGCAGTGCTTTTCTGCAGCCCTGGCAATTTACCTACCCCAACCTCTTCCAGGTTACTGTAGGAAAGATAAGTTTCATACAATTTGTCTGCATCATCCTTCTCCATACATCAATAAAAAGCCATACTCTCTTTTATCCAGTTGTAAGTAATTAATCTTTATTTTCTAGTATTTTAGCAGTTTTTCCTTATCACATTTATCTTCTCACATTCAAGATTGAAAGATTAGTTCCTGCTGCTCATCAGACTTGCCCCATCATCCATGTGATATATTTTTAGTAAGCACCTCATGTTTTTTCCTCATTGCCTCTAACGCTTGAAAAGGCCTCTCCAGACACATTCACAAAGATATCTTATTTTCTTTCTTCAAATCTCCCCTTAGTACTCCCTGTTATCAAGATGTCCACAGCATAGTACTGTAACTATCTCCTATAACGTTGAACATTTCTTAATTCTCAAGTGTTTCCTTCTCTGGACTCATATGTCATGATTTAGACTGTGTGCTTGGAACAGAGGTTATATTTTTCTTCTGTATTTCAACAACATGTAGCTCAGTGATTACAGTTCCTGTGTATTCATATGATAAAACAAAACTATCATGACTATTAGAATTAATGCCTAGGATAGATATTTAGAAAAATGTTAAAGATTTAGAGCAGCCTTAAACAGGTTTTCTGCAATAAAAATTACGAATGCTCACACATTAGATCTAAGAGAGCTTTTTTTTATCCCTAATATCAGGGAGTTGGAATAAGAAATAATGTCAGAGAAATGTACATAATGAATCTTACAATAGTGAATTACAGCAGTGAAGCTTGATCCATTCTTTCTGCTGACTAGCAGGTATCGTCAAGAAAGAACACAATTATGTTTTCCTTATAGGTCAACCATATGTCAAGGCTTAGTTTTACAAGGTTTAATGAAGGCAAAATCTAATGCTGCAGCTATTTCTACCTAAAAAGATTTATTGATTTATTGTGCTCCAGTGCTCCAAAAGCTAATGCAGCTCTTTGCACTGAGGGACCCTTGAAAATATGCATGGGATGAACCCATGATAGATATCTACCTTCATGGTTGTTTAAGTTACGCTTACCCCACCTATGATCTCAGCAGATTGAAGCCCTTAGTGTGACTACTACCCTTACCCATAAAGTATATAAGCACAGTGACATCAAAAGGTATGATGTACCCCTAAAGAACTAATTTTTGATGGTGGATTGATTGAGAGCAGCCCCTATGTTCCAGATTACCCAGAAGAAAGGTGACTGCTGTTCAACTAAAGATGCACCTCTGAAGTAAAAATATATGTTGAAAATTCCCGCCTGCAATATAGCTTTTCTTGATGCCCAAGGTATGAGGAACTAGATGATAATTTACTGCTATTCTGTGATGGATAAACTAGCTGCTTTGGTTCTGTTGGGTGTCTCAAACACCTATTGATACGTTTAATTATTAAGTGATGCTTTGGTGATTGTTTAATATTGGTGGAGGGTCTGAAAACATTTTTTTTGAAAGTTTAAGTTGTTAGCTTAAAAGTATCTTATAAATTGCTAAACAAGCAAGCAGAAGGCACTGAATGTACAACAATGCTTAGGATCAATCCTGCCTTTGGGTTTGTCCACTGAATATACAAGTCACAGTATTTCTGTATGTTAATAATACACAACTATATGCACATATAAATTATACATAAGCATATACCTGTATGTGTACAGGAATCAATCTATGCTTTTCAGTTTCCTTCTTACCCTAGAAGAATGTTGAGATAATACTAAAAAGATAAGGACTTATAGTACCATGGGGAAGGAAGGTGGACGTAGAGAAGCTTTCCTTTTTATTCACAAATTACATATTAAAAGTGGTCAAAATGTGCAAAGTGGTCAAATAATACTAGAGGCTGATTTCCATGTTGGGAGCCAAAATCTAACACAAACTAAAGTCACTGCACAGTGATCACTTGATGATAACTTGTTTCTCTGTCAAGCAGGGACTCCTGACTTGTGCTGCTTCTTCCCGAAGGCAGAGAGCAGCTAACAAGCAGAGGAAGAAGCTGGCACTGGGAACTTCCTGTGAGAGACAGCATTTTGGCTGAAAACTACCCTTAGTGAAAGCTGGAAACTAGGAACAGGGTCATACTTATTGAGAGGCAGGACTCCCAGATCCATTAAACAGTGAACTTAGTGGGGGCCCGGGAGAGAAAAACATCTTTATAACATCCTTACCCACACTACCATTTATCAGTCCCTGGAACAGGCGTGCCAAGGTAGTCTTAAAGACAGCTGTTTCTAAACAACTTCTTTGGATTAATTCTAAAATGCACTCACATGAATGAAGGAATGACAGTATTTAATATATAAAATCAGTAGTATGGCTATACTGGCCCATAACAGCCCAGACTGAACATTATGGATTCTCTTTTTTGTATCACCTTTGCTTTGTGCATGTTCACATATATGTATATGTACAGGCATGTACATGTGCAAGTTTGTATCAAAGGAGGAAAGTGGCTTGCCATAGAGTGCTCTTACCTTATATATATATATATTAGTACTTACCCTAATATATATAAGCACAATCTTATAGGCATAAGTTATCTATAGGCAGTGCAGAATTAGCAGGTTTAAAGAAAGTATTTTTTTCTGAGATTTCCTGCCATTCTTGTGTAGGTGAGAAGAGGTTCAAGAATATTCAGCAAATCTCAAACTAATTTATTGCTAATGAAGAAAGAAGGAATATTGTATTTCTCATAATGCAAATTACATGGATTTTGCAACACAAAATGCCACTCATTATATTACGAGATTTACATAAGGAATTGTGGTAAAAATGTATAAATCTAAAATACTATTTGATAAAACCAGAACCAATTGTCCTGAAATGTTTCTGGACACAATACAGAAGCAGAGGTACATGACCCCTCCACTATACAGCAACCCACAACAGTTATTCACTTAAAAAAAAAAAAAAAAAAAAAAAAAAAAAAGGAAGACTATTTATCCACATTGATTGATGATCAGTACACACATTTATCAGCCTACACAAAGAGGATTAAAAAAAAAATTATCTTCTTTAGTACTGTCACAAATAAAAGTAAAGATGGTTTTGATATTGATGAAAGATCACTCAGAAAAGACCTTTCCCTGAAATAATAGTTTAAGCAGGGAATATAACAAGAATCTTACAATTTCTGTTGTTTATTATATTCAAATCCAAACTCTAGTCTAAACCAATTTAAAAAATAATATGCTGTAGCTGTATGCATAATAATGAGTCAAGTTATTGTGCTGCATCATTTGGTATGCAGAGCAATTTCACTGAAGCTAAGAGTGAAACATGCTTAAATATGAAAGCATCATGATTGAAAGCAAAAAAAGCACAGAGAACATAGACAATAAGCTAAGCAAAGGGGAAAAACAGGGGAAGACAAGCAAGGTCCTGGTACAGGAGGAAGAAGAATAGGTCTATAGAAACAGGATTATATTTTACCTGTCATCCTCTTTCCAAAAAAAAATCTTTCCCTTCCTCTGCTTGGTCTTCTTGAGGTTTTTCATCATTCCCTGATCCTTTGATTTCCTCCTTATCACAGTCCTCTGTCACTTCTTGCCCTTCCCCTTTTTCATTAATTTCTTGCTCCTTTTCTTTTTCCTCCTCCTCCTCTTTTTCTTCCTCCTCAGGAAATACTCCATCTTGTTCATCCCCTTCCAGCCCTCCCTCTTTTTTTCCCTCTATATCCCTTGTCCTTCTGAAGTCAACAAAAATTGAAAAAGGCATGCAAAAAGAAAAAAGAAAAGAATAAATTAAAGTTAAGGTCATGGAGAAGAGCATGCAGGAACTCTCAGGACAGCAAATGCAAAAGAAATGAAATAAAAACTAAAAGATGAAAGAAATCATAAGTTAAACCATGCTGTCTAAGACTCCAGCCTACACCTGAGAACCTTGGGATGTTTTCTTAGGACAGTATCTAAGTCCTTCTTCATATAAAAGTTGCATGGCAATACATGACATTTAGAAATGTATACATAACCTCATGACAGAAACAATGTGGTCTTAACTGCTCATATAAATAAATTTTTAAGCAATCTTTTCAAACACACCATTTCTCTCAGGAGGATGATTTTCTGAGAACTAATATAGGCTGACATTGAATTTTGTAGAGAGACGCAGGTGGGTTACACCTTCCAAGAAAAATGATCTTTCATTCCTTCTACAGCCAAAACTCCTCCGAGTGTGCACAGGGCGCGGGCAAAGGAGATGCTGTGTTTTGCTCACAAATACACTGGGTACATATTGTTGAAGAGTAATTCAATGGTTGTACACCTACAGTTAAATTGGACTAGTGTAAGTATTAAATAAGACTTCTATAAAAGTTCATCAGCTCCAGTTTAAAAGGAAATTAAGATGCCTTTGACATTACTGGCACACATTTTCAAGTTAAATTGTGTTTTCAGACATATTAAGTATTTTACAAAATGGTTTTCAGAAAGTGCAAATCTAAGCATGCCTAAGGCTTGCTGACAGCATATGTTTCCTATTTTAGTGTATGCTAGTATAACCCAAGATGACAACACTTGGCTAAAAACAAATACCATGAAGACTTCAAAAAGCATTAGATGAAGAACACATTTGAATGAGTATTTTGCAAATTCCCTGCAAATTTCTACCTAGGCAAAATACTAATTTGAAATATAATTATTGACAAATGTTGAGTTACATAAATTACACTGCTATGGCTGTCACTACAGCTCCTTGTGCTCACCTTATTTTCTTGTTTCCTCTTGGTCGCTCTGACTGGACAGACATGTAGCTTGTGCTGCTGAAACGTGAAGCGCTACTTGTCCGTGACACAGCTGAGACATCACTGACATCGCTGTCTGAAGACTTATTGGAAACATTGTCTGCACCTCTCTGGGGATCCCGTCCTGACCGATACTGTAAGAGGAAAGGGATAAAGATACAGATGTTGCCAGTGACATTACCACAAATCAGCTATGTAGCTGGTCCCTGATGCTATCTGAACTGCCTTTGCCACCAGACTGCCTGAATTTTTACAGTGAGGTTTTTGACTGATACAGAATACAAGTTATGTCTTGGTTTCTATTAATTTTACCCTGCTTTGCTATTGCTATCCCATTCATTAGTTATTAGCTCTTCAGCTTCATTCATAGATTGACTTGTATAAAATTTCCAGTTCTTCCAAAGGTTTCACAAACCTTAGCAAAGGCATCTGAACCATCATGAAATATTCTTACCACAACTGTTTCACCAGTGCAGGAAAGCAAAGTAGAGAGATTTAGTGACTTGCCCATGATTACTGAGCTCATGAAAGATTGAACAGGAGACATAATACTCTTCATGCTATCTATAAAATATACGTCTCTTCTGGGGCCTAGCCTATTTACAAGAACTTGTGGTTGACACATGTTAACTTTAAAAAAAATAAAATAATTAAAGTAAATGGATGAATGAGATTGTCAAACCAAAAGACGAAGCATTGTTGTAGCCATGCAAACAAACCCCTCATCTTGCTGAAGTGCTGGGCTGGGAAGTCTGAAAGGATGGGACAGGACTAGAGATAATTTTTACTGACAATGTACAAATGCCTCAGAAACTAAAAAATTACAATAGTATTTGAGCTTGTTAACAGTATATTCCAAACACAGAACTGGCAGGTGACGGGTGATCAGTAGTAAACCCATACAACATAAAGCAGTGTTGTACAGAGATATTCAGGTCAGATCTGAACAAAATATTATGGCTATTTGTTCTTGTTACACAAGTTAGCTCTAAATTAATACTAAATCTGTGCCACTCTCCATTGTATTATGTGGAGATATAACAAATAAGCAGAAAGATATTTTTCCCTTTCCTCTTCATATACAGACATTTCTGTGTGTATAGAAATCTGATGGGCTACTATTGATAATCTTTTCAGAAAAATAGTACTGTGAGATGAATTGTCAGTGATCATCAGGTAACTGGCTGACAAAGGAAGAACACAGTATGGAAAGACATGAAGAGCAGCAAAGACAAGACTGAAAGAAAACAATGGGAGAAAATAATCTGCATGGTATAACAGTGGTTGGTTGAAGTATAGGGGGTAGCAACATTGGCCTCAGCCACTTGGAGAAAATGATTCATAATGTGAAGTAGCAGACCTGTGTAGTTCTGCAGAAGAGAAGGGTGTTCAGGTTTGACTATCTAATTTGTCCCCTTCTATGGCTTTAGAATAACTGTCTTTCATGAAGTACACAAATCATTTGCTTCTGTTCTCTTGCAAGGAATGATACACTGGGAAATATTCTGAAAGATTGTGCAGTGTCTAAACAGCATTTCAGAATAGTATTTGAGTGCCTATTTACCATAAATTAATTTTACACTCAGAAATAGTAAGTTATTTTGCCCATTTTAAGACAAGAAATGAAACAAAGAGAGAAAAAAAAAAAAAAAGCCTGTGGAGGTTACACTGTAAACCTGGTGCAGACAGTGACCGAGCACAGCCTGAACCGCACACTAGCATAAAATGGTCGCACATGCTGCAGCTGGCTTCCTGATCTGTACTAATTTACAGTATTTGTGTTCATTGCAAATCACTCAAGCCCTCCCCAGCCTTTAAGTGTGAGAGTGCACTTAGCTAGCCATAAACTCACAGAGCATCTCTGTGATTACAATGTTTAAATGTTGTAATATTTACTGACTGTTTTTATTGATGCCATTAATGTTCTTCTTGATAAAGAAGACAGTACATATTACTACTGATATATTAATTTGAGAACATAAAACAATGATTAAACAGCTGTCCTGATCATAAGAGATAATGGAACATTATACCAGAATAAAAGGATTGTTCTTATGCAGCAACTCCTTTTAACAGAGCAACTACTTAACCCTTTAGAGAAGAAAAAAATAACTATGCCTACTGAAATGTGTATATATTGAGTCCTGTCTATTCAGTTCCACCCACCTAACCCTCCTTAGAATAATTCTGCTTTGAAGACAAAGTTCTGAGTGTAGTTTGTGTTGATTTAGCCTAAAACTACCAAGACTGTGTACTGGGCTACCATCATGCACTATAGAAAAGGCAACACAAAGCTGCCCTCAGGCCTTCAGTATTTGCCATGGCTCCCAAGCAATGTACTTGCCATGCCAAGCTCTGTGCTGCCAAGGTTATCCTGCCACGGGCTCCCAACAGAGCTAATGCACAGCCAAGTCGTGTCTGCCTATACGGACAGCTGTCACAGTGACAGTGGCTCGTGACCTCACGGTAGACACACCGCTAGCATTACAGACCTAATGTGGCTATTCTTTGGGGAAACGAGATGTAAGTCATTGATGCAATTGTTAATTACATTCCAATTAGGGGATAGATAATTACTCGTGGTGATTCATAGAATAACAGACCTCAACCTGCAGATCTCACACTGAGCTTGCCAAGCAGTCCATGGAAATGAGCCCTTACAAATTAAAGGCATGCAAGCAACATGAAGTGGAAAACAGTAAAAGCATTACACACGGTTATTCTGAAGAGTCATTCTGCAGCACACTAAAAGTTTTTAAAAACCTAAGGGTTTGATTTGCCTGTTTCATTTCCACACCTGGAGAACATCAGTTCTTAAAATACATTTTTCATAGCAAGGTGCTGTATGTAACAAATCAGACATTTTCATAAATAAAACAACCTTATTGTATTTTTTTAAAAAAGCTAATGCAATAGTAATAATCTAGTGAGATATGGCAAAGATTGAGAATTGCTATGGCAAGAAAAACAACTTAAAGGTAAATAACTTTGGAAATATAATGTGAAAAAAGATCATCAGATCATTACCTTGTCTCTTTTTTCTCAGTTGTGTGTAAAGGTACTTCCCATCAACTGTTTTAAATTGGGTCAGATGTCACAGAAATATTATTTAACCCTTACTATTTCAGGATGTTTTAGATTTGAAATTGGGAAAGTAAATTGATCCTTTCATTAAATCTGAATGTTTTAATATACAATATTTGTTTTTAAAAGTTTTATTTACACGTTTTCTGAGTTACAGTCTCAGCATCTGCTAGTTGCCTACCAAAGTAACATCCAGAAATTGAAAATAAATTGTCTTTCTTGCTGGAAGAAGGTCAGATACCTCTTATTCATCCATTAATTCTGCTCCAAATTGCTCTTTATTCTGCTGCTAAGGTCTACTTTTGATTCATATCTGACTTAATTTTGTTTATTGCATGTTAGTGTTTCATTAGCTGCAGCACAGAAGACAAAAGGAAATATAAGTGCTTGCCTGACAGAAGCCATGCTGACATTTCAGTTTCACATTTGTTTCTTAAACTGCGGTTCTATATCAGGCAGTTTCTGAACTGTTCCTTTGCTCTCTGCCTCAAAGGTAAAATGGCACTTCTACTGTGTGAATATTGATTTTTAAAAATATTCAGTTCTTTCATGTCATATACTCTGATTGTAAAATACAACCATTTTTGCACAGTTTTGCACTATTCTTCAGTTTTTATGTGACTGAAGTTGCCCCAAGGCATTACATCTTCATACATTTCATATACTTCCTTGTTTTCTTCCTTCAAATTTCACTTTCTTTTTTTACTAAATGTCACCAACTGTATGATAAGATCAACTGTTACACTGAAAAAGTCATTATTGACCAGGTGCCATCTACCTATTATATCTGAAACACTATTGCTGCTTCCCATCCCTCTTCACTGCTGTCCCTATGTACTGTGCTGTAGGCGTTTGCACCATCTGCATACACCCTGCTGCATAACTGCAGCCCCCGTGGCTGGATCCTGGCTGCAGCAAGGCCACAGGTTTGGACCAGCAGATCCAGCAAATACCCCGTATGCTCCAATTTCCCTCAGAAGAAAACATGGGCATGAGGACAGGAAGGGAGCCTCATGTGCACTGATAGCCTGACAGGTTCAGACAGTCAGGAGGTCCAGGCTGTGGGGAAGTGTACCTGCCTACTACACAGGTTCATTAAATACTGTTTGGTTTTATATTATTATTATTATTATTATTATTATTATTATTATTATTATTATTATTATTATTATTATTATATTTTTTAAATAAAAGCCACAGGAGTAGGAAATTATCTCCTGATTTCCTCATGCTGCAAATATATGTCTTTTTATTGGAATAAGGTTCTATTTTAATTTCCAACCCAATCAAGACTGGTATAACATAGATAGCATTCTGGACTTTATGACCCATAAAGCAGTAAGAGTACCCAGCCTCTTCAAGCTGTTTCAACAGGAAGTCTGCTGCAGGCAGAAGGGTTGATTAAAAGTTGCTTTTGTATTTTTAATAGTAAGATTAATTTGTCCTATTTTGCTGTGTTGAAGAATGGGATAAATGTTATGATTACAGATTCTAACAAACGAGTTTTAAAGTTTCTAGAAGTCCTTTCCTCTGCATTAGTAAAATAATCAGATGGAGACCCTAACAAAGTGGCAGTTAGGTGTTTGTGCCAGCACCTTGTAACTACTCTCCTGTAGTGATGAATTCAAGATTATTAAAGCTGAAAACCAAATACCTGCTCTGCTTCCTAATGCAACAACCTCTGCAAACATTTTGACCTCTTTGCAAACTACCACTATATGTATGACTGACAGTCCACATAGAGTTACAACTGCTCTGATACTTATTTCTTCAAAGAAACTGCTTTGGAACTTCTAATTCATAGGGAGTTTTAAAGTCTTTCATATTGCTTTAATCTATTGTCACCAGTCTTCCATCTTGGACTATACAGTCACGCAGTTGTCCAGGCAATTGAAATTGTCAGTGGTTTCCAACAGTCTTTCTACTTTATTATATTTATTTTCTTTTTTATAGTCTAATCATCAGTTTTTATTTGCTAGCATTTACATAGGAACATGCAAATCTGCTCAATGTGTTTACTGATCAAAATGTTGGGAAGATGTTTCTGACAATTGTCCATTGTGCTACTACAAGAAGATTAAAGAACCATCCTGGACTGTTTCAATAGTTCTTTGCCTTGCTGACAAAAGCTCTCGAGCAGTCAGAGCACAGCAATTGTATGAAATGTTCTGTAATTTCGACTGTAGCTTTCAGTGTAAGTTCACAGCCTCTAAAGGCATTGCAAATTTTAGTTACCACACATCATTTGAATGAATCTCATTGAATTGTTTGATTCTTTCTAAAACCTTTAACGGCTGCCTTATGAAGTCTTGCCATTAAATATAAAACCAAATACTAATATTTACAGCAATAGCATTACATTTATACAAAGTAAAAGATTCTAAATAATTTTTACAAAATACCACATACAAATGAATATGCAGAGAGAATACATGTTCATCTGTAGCTTGCATACACACAAACCCAAGATGAAAGCGATGATGAATCTGCCCTTGCATGTAATTCATACTTAGTCAACTCAATAACCTGTGATTACATTTGTCACTCCTGTCAGGCTCCATCAAGGCAACTGAGGTACAGCTAGCCGGATCAGCTTCCACCAGCCCTGCTTTAGCCATCAACTGCGCATGGCATCCATCAGTCCCGGAGAAGATTTATGAACTGATCAATTCTTGCACTGCTCTCATATTAGGTATGTAATAAGCTCCACAGTTGCCTTAGGCTTCTCAATATGGAGGTGCAACCAGTTCTAGCTCAGACTCATTCTTGGCTGCTGATCCTGCCTTCTGCTTTATAGTCCTGGATCCTATCCTATCTTCTGCATTTTTATTCCTAATTATTGGATCCTGATTTTTTAGCCCTATATTTTGCTTCTGATGAGTCCCACTGGCACTGTTCCAACTCTGTTCTCCCTTCAGTCAGTTCCTGCTTTGCATTAGGCACCCCTTGATCTTCTGACCCTGGCCCTACTGTGCCTCTTTTGGCGGTCTTGTCTTGCAGAGCTACACACGGTGTTGCTACTTCTGAGCAGTAGGTGCCTGAACCAGTAAATCTAGATGGACATACAGTGGTTCCCTGTACATCCATTCCTTACCCCTATTTCTTACCCAATGTCATTTTTTTCCCATTATTCAGAACATTCCAACCTACTTCTACCTTGAATAAAAAGAATTGACTGTAACCTGAATTGCAAAACCCACCTTCTAAACCATTCTAAGCTCCAATAAAGTTAGGCCACTAATTGAAACATGTTGGTAAAAAAGAACACCCATATTTCTATTGAACATGTGAAAAAAACCCCTACCTTGAAAGTTCTCACATCTTTTTTTTAATGTTTTGGTGCCATCTATTTATCAATTTCACAAACCACTGCTCACATATATAGTCTTACAAAGAAGCTCCTAAAACCTGATTTCTCAACAGGACTAAGCCATGTTGCAAACAGCATCCTACTGCTAAATTAGTAATTGAAAACTGAACAATTAAAAAGATCAGAAAGGCAGTCTTGGTTGTATTGACTGGAACATAACCAGCAGATCAAGAGGAGTGATTATTCTCAGCACTTTTTAGACCACACCCTTTATTCAGCGCTCATTAGACCACACCTAGAATATTGGATCAAATTTTGAGACCCAGAGTACAACAACGACATCGATAAATTAGAATGAGTGTATTGGGGGGCCACTGAGATTGCTGGGGCTAGAGCATTTGCCCTGTGAGGAGAGGCTGGGGCAGCTGGGCTTGTTCTGCCTGGAGAAGTGATGGCTCTGGGAGTACCTAAGAGCAGTCTGCCAAGTCATACAGGGAGGTTGTCAAAAAGACAGAGCCAAGCAATTCACAACACGTTTGACTGGTATAAAAAGGCACATTTTTACCATAGTTAGAGTGAAGCAGGATCAGGTTGCCCAGAGAAGTTCTGCAGTTTTCATCCTTGAATGTTTTCAAGACCTGACCACATAAAGCCCTGAGCAACATGTACTGATCTCATAGCTGAACCTGCTTTAAGCTAGGGGTTGAACAAGACAGCTCCTGAGGTCTACTACAACCCAAATTTCTCTGTCATCCTATGGGTCAAGGTGATCCAGGAGATGAAGAAGAAACTGCAAAGGCAGCAGTAATGCAGAAGCCACCACTGGACTGCTGTCTAAGGACAACTGGAAAGCTAGAGGGAGACAGTCTGGAGGAAAGCCAAATCAAGAGACAAAATTTTGTTTCACGTATGTTAGCATATGGTGCAATTTTTTTTAAGAATTCCCTAAGTGCACAGTAGGAAATAAATATAGGAGACCACTAGAAAATATTCTGGGAATACACCAAGGAAAACTTACAGGACCTGCAAATACTTGGTAAAGTAGGAAGTAGCAAGGCAGCTCTTAAGAAGTATTTATGTCTTTTAGTGAGTTTGAGAATTAGCTTGTCAACAAGTTTGTCCTCCTACCAAAAAATTTATTCCCGCAGTCAGTTTCAAAACACTAAGTAGTCTCTTTTTCTGATGTTCTTTTTCATACAATATGACTTTTGTAAGATCAAGACAACCTCTAATTTTAGCTGCACTGATATCTGTTCTGAAATCAAGCTGTTACTGATGCAAAATTAATTCACAAAGATAGCTTCATCCAGTCTAGGGAACGAAGTGTTTTTATTTAATCTTACTTTAAGTCAGGAACAAATTTTACAAATTTTGAAAGGAGAGAGCACTGCAAACTTTCTGCTGGGGTATATTAAATTACCATATTCCAAAGACTATTCAAAATCACAAAGGCACTATTAAAATCCCATCTCTCCTATGACAAATACAGTGGGTAAAAAAACATTGTTTAAGGTGAAATAAAAACCAAGTAAAGCAACACAGGAACAATTCTAAGCATCACCTAAAAAAAATTCTTAAAAGGCAATCCAAGATGTGCTACACACTCAAGTGAAAATATAAGGTTTATAATGGCCAAGCAGATGTCTCATAATATCTTATCAAAAGCTATCTTAAAGTCACTACTCATAGAGAGAGCTTCTACTACAAATCAAGTCCTTGGAACAGGACTCTGGGACATGATATTTTATAATAAAAAGAGGCTACCACCACCACTGGCCTGCTTCCTTCCATAGTATGCCTCATGTACTATATAACAAGACATCTACTTTAAAACCCAAAATAACTAATTTCTATTATCTATCAAGGAAAGTAACTGAGATTTTTAAAAAGACTTTTTGTAGTCTGAATATTAAAGTAAAATGATCTTTTCCATGGCTTTAGTTGATTCTGACAGATTAAATGAGGTAGAAGTGAGATCCAGGTATAGCATATGGCTAGGCCGAAACAGCTATAACTGACTATATAAATTGGAATAAACAGAAAATCTCATGTGTCCTGTGGATGGACTTCACCTTGTTACAAGATCTGATGATTCCAGTACGCATTAACAAGTTATAGGTGAACCATAGAATGCTCTCATGTAGACAGAATATTCCCAACAATTTTGGAACAAAAGCAAAGATCTCGAAGAAATATGAATCTACATAATATGAAGATAAATAAGATTTTCAAAAGAATAACCCTTTAATAAGAATTAAGGGTAGAAGGATGTCCAAAATCAGTCCCCTTTTTCTGACATAAAAGTAATTCAGGAAAGCAGGCAAAATGGAAAATAAAATAAAGTAATTTTTAAGATTTATTTGAAACATTTGCTATTCGAATTCTGTTTAATACTGCTGACCTTCTGATTTTTAACTGTTATTTAAAACACGGCAGAGTCAGTCACCAAGTTTCACTTTAGAGAAACAGGTCCACAGTCTGGCTTGGTGATGGAGGGTGATAAACTCTTAATGTAGATCTCAAAATTCCCAATATAATTTTAACTGCAACACATTAACTTTTTGAATGTCTTATACAGAAGGAAGAAAATCTATTTAAAATAGAGACCAGCAATCCTTTAGCATTCCAGAACACTCTGCCAAGTTTCCTGAAGGTGCATCATCATGGACACCGTTCACTGTAAAAAATCCAAGCTGTTCAAGTCAGGGTGATTACAAAAATGCAGGTGTCCAGGGATTCATAATCTACTGTGCAATTGCATTTAACAGTATATCCAGTGCTTTATCTCCTTGTAGACACCAGCATGTGTCAAGGACAGACTAGTGAACCTCCCTATAGTTAACTCACTTGTTCAGTGGCTTCAGTTTCAGTAATAACTCCGAATTCTGTTTCTTTTTGGTCTTCTAACTCTAGTGAATGCTACTTAAGGTTGGATAAACAGAATCAAAATGTATTCCCTGAATTTGTTTCTGGTCTTCAAGTGGTACAAATGCCATTTCTGTCACCACTGCACTCAAAATCTCTTGCATTTCATACAGTTCCACCATCTAGGCAACATCTAAGTTTGGAAAGGTGGCAAAAAGATGGGATTTCTTTTTTAAGAAATCTTCTTTTGTCTCTGATCATTCTACTTAATTTGGTCCTCTTTGCAAACGAAAGCTAGGAAGACAACCAATATACATTTTAAAGAGTTCTCATTTAAACTGGATTTTAAACTATATTTCCATAATTTGATTTTAGTCCTTGGGTCTCTCATAAAAACAAAAACAAATAAAAAAGATGGAAAGGCAATCACCTTTTCTTATCACAGAATTTCTGTTTCATTCCACTTTATTTCATCCCAAAAGCCTCTTAAGTATTTCAGCATACCTGATAGTTTGAGATAGTTTGAGAACAGAGATATCAACTTCCCCCTTAATCCTACTTTCTCTATGTAACATTTGACCAAATTTGTCCTGGGACACAGCACCTTCAAAGGAATTCATGCTGAAGAGAACAGCTGGATTGACACATGGGCCATCTGGTGAGTGTTTATTCCTGTAAGCAGAAGTGCCTAAGGACCATGAGTAACACAGAATCACAGAATGGTTGAGGTTGGAAGGGACCTCTGAAGGTCATCTAGTCCAACCACCCTGCTCAAGCAGGGACTCCTAGACCACATGAACCAGGATTTTGTCCAGACAGTTTTTGAATATCTCCAGGGAGGGAGATTCCACAACCTCTCTGGGCAACCTGTTCCAGTGCTCAGTCACCCTCACAGTAAAGAAGTTCTTCCTTATGTTCAGGTGGAACTTCTTATGCTGCAGTTTATGCCAGCTGTCTTTCATCCTATTGTTAGGTGCCAATGAGAAGAGTCTGGCCCTGTCCTCTAGACACTCTCTCTTTAGATATTTTTAAATATTAATCAGATCCCCTCTGAGTTGTCATTTCCTCAGGCTGAACAGGCCCAGCTCCCTCAGCCT
>NW_010306061.1:0-207 GCF_000700745.2 Antrostomus carolinensis
CACGTGTGTGCATGGGGGTGTGTGTGTGCACATGTGTGTGTGCGCACACGTGTGTGCATGGGGGTGTGTGTGTGCACATGTGTGTGTGCGCACACGTGTGTGCATGGGGGTGTGTGTGCACATGTGTGTGTGCGCACACGTGTGTGCATGGGGGTGTGTGTGCACATGTGTGGGTGTGCACACGTGTGTGCGTGGGGGTGTGTGTGT
>NW_010306061.1:306-1133 GCF_000700745.2 Antrostomus carolinensis
CGCGGTTGCATGGGTGTGTGTGTGCGCACATGTGTGTGTGTGCACACGTGTGTGCATGGGCGTGTGTGCGAATGTGTGTGCGTGCACAAGTGTGTCTGAGCATGCATGCGTGTGCACACGTGTGTGCGTGTTTTTGTGCGTGTGTGTGTGCGTGGGGGTGTGTGTGTGCACATATGTGTGCATGGGGGTGGGTGTGCGCATGTGTGCACATGTGTGTGCATGGGCGTGTGTGCAAATGTGTGTGCGTGCACAAGTGTGTCTGAGCGTGCATGCGTGTGCACACGTGTGTGCGTGTTTTTGTGCGTGTGTGTGTGTGTATGGGTGTGTGTGCATGTTTGTTGTGCATGAGTGTGTGTGTGTGCATGGGTGTGTATGAGCATGTGTGTGCACACGTGGGTGTGCATGGGAGTGTGCATGTGTGTGTGCACAGGTGTGTATGAGCGTGCATGCGTGTGCACACGTGGGTGTGCATGTTTTTGTGCACATGTGTGTGTGCTTGTGCCTGTGTGTGTGTATTGGTGTGCACGAGTGCGCGTGGGCATGTGCGTGCATAGGTTTGTGCATGAGTGTGTGTGTTTGGGTGTGCACAGGTGTGTGCGTGCACACGTGGGTGTGCACGAGGAGTATGTGTGTGTGTGTGCGCTCATGGCAGGGGGGTTGGGAAGCGAGGGCCAACCCAAACCAGTCCGTGATTCTGAGTGTGCATGCTTGTGCACACGTGTGTACACGTGTGTGTGTGCACACGAGTGTGCGTGGATCCCTGTGCTGCTTTGGGCACGAGGAGCTCTGTGTTTGGGACCCCTGGGTGCAGCCAGAGTGGGTACCCC
>NW_010306062.1:0-6778 GCF_000700745.2 Antrostomus carolinensis
CCTGGTCACTCTGCTGGCTCATGTTCAGCCAGCTGCCCGGTCTGAGGTCACTATCCTGAGTATGGGCTATATGGAGCCGGCTATATTGACTAAAAGCAACTGGCCTTGGGAAAGGGAAAAAAAATAGTAAAAATCAAATTTATGTCCTGCTAAGTCAACTGTGGCAAAGTTCTGGGGAAATATTTATTTATTTATTTATTTCATCCTGCCCACAGTCTAAAGCAAAGCTTGCTTTGACTGTCTCAAACCCAGTAATCCATCTCCTACTTCAGAACCCAGCACGGCCTGGTTTGGGTTCCACCACAACCAGCTGCAAGCTACTCAGAACAGGGTCAAAAAGAAAGGGTGGGTAAAGCATCATGAGTGGAGGTCAACAGGTTACACATACACACAAGAAAACCCCTAAATTATCAGGAGTACACCTCAAAAGGGAGAGCAGGTAGCGCTGATCCCTTCCAACGTGCTGGGTAAAGCTACTTCTGTTGCTTTGATGACTTCTTTTTTTTCCATGTAAACAAACAAGAGCATTATCATAGAACCACAGACTGGTTTGGGTGGGAAGGAACCTTTCAAGGTCATCTAGTCCAACCCCCTTGCACTGAGCAGGACATCTTCAACCAGATCAGGTTGCTCATTACCTGACAGCAAACACCACAGCCTGGTACCACCAGCTCTCCTGCTGCTGGCAATATCAGCAACCTGAGCTCTGGTTCTAAAGGACCTTAAAAACCATCATCATTAAAACCACTGTAACACACACTCATCACAGCAACTTCCAAAAGAAATGGCCAAAACAAGCCTTCTGCTGGCTCAGAAATAATCCACACAGGGCTACGCTCCCCGTCAAGGAACTCAAACAAATCTGAAATGAACTTTGCATAAAACATTCGCAGTTATGTGTTTTCTGCGTGTAAGTGATGGCAGAATTTGGATCACTGTCTGTGCCTTCAAAAGCAAAGCTCTGGATAATGCATGAAAGGCGGGAATTAAATAGGTGCCTTCTCGAGGAGAAGGAGGCACACTCTCATATTCTTTTAGTTTCCTAGTCATTAGATTTATCACCAGTTCCTCACTAGTTCATGAATATTAGAAGAATACGACAGTGAAATATATTGTAATTGAAAGAATATTAATTAAGGTTCATCTCGTATTCTATGGCTCTGTGTAATTCCATCTAAAAAAGAGTCATTATACAAAGCTAGAAAGTCATGCTTTATTCAGGACACTTATCTTCTTAAGCAGATGTGAAGTTATTAATTTCCAACAGTAAAACAGTTCAAAACCTGTATTCTTCATTGTTTCGGATATTAAGAAAAGCTGTTACTCACTTAAGAAATCAAGATTTTACTTGATTAATTCTCTTTTCAGCCAACAGGAACTGCAGGTTCTTGGTGGGTGTAACTGAAATCCAGGCAGAGAGCAGGACATGTGGATTATCTCTCCAACAGCTGCTGTACAAAGGGACGAGCAGTGCTCTACACAGCCCATTTTCTTTAGTGTTTCTGAGAAATTTGCATTACTGTACATCAGGTTTTTCATGCTGGTGCCAATGCACACTTACTGCAAATGAGCATGGCTGGAAAAGCTGCATCATTTATTTCTTCTGATTCTCTTTGCTCACAAACACCTATTTAAACATCCATTCAAACCCCTTAACAAGCTCTGCACCACCTTGTTTTCCAGACCCACAGCAATAAACTTATCTAAAAACCTATTTAAACTCTGGAGGGATCACCTATTCAAACCCGTTAGCAAGCTCAGTACCACGTTGTTTTCCAGACCCACAGCAATAAACTTATCAAGATTCCCCCTTGACCTTATGGAAGCTCATCTTAAAATTTTGGGGGCTGCTAATTGTAACTATGGTTAATAGCAAATGCTGTCATTGGGCACAAGAAACTCATGGCTCCATTTTGCTTTTTGAGATGTGATATAGACAAAAGATATTGGGACTTTTTCAGTGAAGAGGTAGTTGAGTTATCCATGAAAAACTGATAATGAGTTGTGGTTCTTAGTCTGTTTATCTCATACTTTAAAATAATTAATAAAGATGGTTTAATGATAATATTGTTCTCTTAACATTTGCTAGAAATTCAGCTGGACACAGAGGTCTCTGTGGTAGAGACAGCTCCAAAATTCAGCAGTCATCACAGTTCATGTCTTTAAGAAAAACTGCAAAAGCTGGGGTTCAATATAGAACTTTGCAGAAAACAGAGTTAGGAGACAGCAAAAGTATTCAACACAAAAGAAAGAGTAATTTTTTTTTTCCTCTTGTCTATTTTATCAAACACCAATTTTCCCAAAGATAACATAATGATAAATTTGTATATATTAAAACCAGAAATAAATACTCCATTTTCTATCATATCCTGAAGTATTCCTTGTGTCATTCATCCCAGCAGGAGAGCCATACATCCCTTCCATAATTTCCCCTAAAACACAGATATTAGGTAATAATTTTCAGACCAAATGGAGCTAAAAAGCTGAAAATCACTCTGACAACCAGTTATGTTCCAGGAACCAAAATGGTCAAGCCTAAAGGCGAGGTCAGGTTTCTACTTAGTGTATTTCGGGAGTAGAACAGAAGACTGGGAAATAAAGGACAACAGGCCCTTCTTTTCAAGGCAAAGAAATTGAAAGATGACGTAATCTACTAATATTCTACACCTCCTTTAGTCAGTCTTCTCCTCAGATCTTGGATTTGTTAAAATCCAATGGATCCAAACACCTTAAGGTCTGCATTTCTAATGCAGATGGAGGATGAATAAAAAGCATCAGATCATAGAACTTCCCCCCCTAAAATGTAATTTTTTAAAATATTTTAATTATTTTTTTTTAAGAAGGCTTTGAAAAAGTTTTCTATTCATCAAATTGTCTCTGGATTAGCTTTTTCAAATGAGGAGAAATAATTTCATTGGACAAATCATCCCAGTTCTGAGGGATTAATTGATCCTGAGTTGCAAAAGGGAATACCAATCTGAACATGAAGACTTTTCTGTTTTGTTTTCCTATAAAAAGATAGCATATTTAAAAACCCAAACATTACAGCTAATGCACTGTCTGCTACCCCTGGATATACCCCACGTATCTCCTGGATCTCACAGGTCAACATGTACGAGCAAAGTCTATTTCAAAATTGCCCAAGTTTTGACAACACTTAAATATTATCACAACTTTTAGTGCTCCTACTACTTCTACACTCTGATTTGATGTTGAATAGAAGTACAGGATTTTGTTGAAAATGTATTATTGTTAAGCCCTTATTCTATCATAAGAATCAGTCTTCATCTGTTCTTAAAATTCTGCATATAACAGTTAATTAGCAGCAAAAATTTATTTGTTCCATAGGAAACCTTCCACTGAACGATAGCAATGGATGTGTTTTCTTACAGAAGCTGTAACATTCACTTCAGTGTTAATTCTGGTTGTTTTCTTGGAATGATCATGAGTTAATGGCCTATGAATTGAATAAATAAGCCTGGGTTTGTTAGGCTGTGAATAAATAATGCAGCCTACACCACCATCCCGGTTTTAACGCAGTCTACTGGGTGCTGTCAGGGTTGAAAGATCATGGGAACACTGAGATACTGCAACCTTCTGATTTATTCACTTTGTTCTCCTACTCTAAGTTGTTCCAAACCCCACCTAAATTTGTAGTAAGATATCTGAGACCCTACACCTTATTTTGCCAAACTCCAAGCATGGATTTCCTTATGGATTCCTATCCAGTTTTACTATGGACCTTCTGCAAATCCTTTGGGCTCCAGATTAACTTGGACAACCATGTGAAGACAAAAAAATAGGAAAATAACAGGGTTGAGTACTACTGACTAATGTGTTGTTTGTCCCTATATACCCGTGTCTACCACCACAGTTAAAATAAGTCCAGGACAGAGCAGGACAGCCCAGTCCCTCAAGGCAAACGTTGCCAGATCCCAGGAGATTTCTAAGCATCCAGAAGAAAATGGAACCCTAAAACATTTCTGGATGGAGCCAATGGAAGTTTGCTGGTGGCAAATCCATGCTGGTTTGCAAGGGTGGGTTCAAGATAACCTAGAACAAGACCCCAACCTACCAAACATCGAGCTAAACCGGGTTTGGTACCTGCAGCCAAAGCTCAGAGCAGGCTTGGCCTTGGTTTCATCACGCTGACAGTTATGGGCAGTGCTACAGCTTTATTAATGTCTGTCCCTTCTGTAGATAACATCCCAGTAAAGTTCTTACATGAAAACATGAATGACTCTGTCCATCCAAGGACTCATCCACTTTTACAAGCGAGTTAACAGCTCAAAACCATCAATATCTGCTGTATTCCCAGTTTTACTGCAATTCTACCCACAGAGAAGAAAGGCAATCGGGCAGACAATTTCATTGCAATCAGTTCATTATTCTTTTAATTTCTCCTCCATTTCAATGTACTTCACTTCCTTGCTCATCTGTAAATGTTTGCCTTCCAAATAATTTATTGCTTGTATGAAAAAGGGTCAAAATACTAAATCACTGTTCAAAAATAATAGCCTCTTAGATAGTTTTAAAGTAATTCTTTAATTAAAGTGGAGAAACCAAGAAAGTGTCTTAAAACCCCATCAGGATTTTTATATTATACTGTACAGATATAATTACTACCCACTTTAACATGCCCTGAAAGCAATGATCAAGTCTTAAATGACTGAAGATAAAGTTCAATTAAAGCTGATGAAGGGAATGCTGAAAACTGGCCAGCCTGTTAAAATGTGTGTAATTTGACAGTACACGGTATCTAGGTGTGTTAAATAGAGTCAGAGTTGATGGTAATAATAGTAATAGTAATAATAATAATAATGCTGTTTTGTCTGAGAACTAATAGATTCTGATTTCACCAATAATAAGAACCAGGAAACCAAAGACACTCCCAGGAGCAGGGAAAACCCAGGCACATGAGCCAGGGGAAAAGGAGAAGCACAGGCTGCTACAGCAAACAAGGTGGGAATACTTTAAATTTTAAATATATTGAAATTGTGTATTATCTTATTTTTCCTTCAGTCTCCATTGAGCAAAAGTTGCTCTGAGACACCAAGAGATGGACACTGCTTCTTTCTCAATTAGGCTCAATTACCTTAAAGGTCTTTTCCAACCTAAATAATTCTGTGATTCTCCTGCCACTGTCAAGAGAAAATCTTAAGAGACAACTCTTCTTTCAAACACCCAGACTCATTTTGCAAATCAAAGGTTAAGATGGATTGTCCAGCATTGTACCTTCAAAATTATTGAAAACTCCTAAACCAAAGCCCCAAACCTAGATAGCCTTCAAGCTCTGCTGCTCCAACATGCAAAGTAATGGTAGAAAAATATGACAGTGCTTATTTTTAGGGGCTTAGGACAGAGTTTGCTGAAAGCTCACTACAAAGAGACACAGCTGCTGAAGGAATCTCAAGTGGGGTTTTAGAAAGATGGACAGTTTCTGAAGAAAACTTCATTGCAAGTAAAGTCAGGAAATTTCTGCAGTTTTGTCACTGCCTCCAAAGTCAGTAAAATAAAACCTGAACAACTGTTAATGACGCGACCACCTTGCAGTATCCTGTGCACAAACGGGGAGAAGGCAGGAGCCAGCATCTCTCCAAGGAAGGGGAGGAGATGGCCAAGCCAAATGGGAGGGAAGGTGCCTTAGAAAGATTCATGGAACAGTTTGGGGTGGAAGGGACCTCAAAGCTCATCCAGTCCCACCCCCCCTGCCATCAGCAGGGACACCTTCCACTAGACCAGGTTGCTCAAAGACTCATCCAACCTGGCCTTGAACACTTCCAGGGAGGAGCAGCCACAGCTTCTCTGGCCAACCTGGGACACTGTCTCACCACCCTCACAGTGAAAAATTTCCTCCTAATATCCAACCTCAATCTCCCCTCTCTCAGTTTCAAACCATTTCCCCTTGTCCTGTCACTCTCTGCCCATGGCAAAAGCCCCCCTCCCTCTTGTTTCTCAGCTCCCTTCAGGTACTGGAAGCTGGTTCACTGTGTGAGGTGGGAGACAAGTAGCTTTGGGCAGATGGACCTTCCAGATCTATCAGGACAGGCTGACAGTACGTACACACACGATGGGAAAAAGTCCAATTACAAGACTGACTTCAGAAATTAAATGAGCTGAATTCTATATCCAGGTGCCAAACAGTGCTCCGGGCAATTTGGCAAGGTACAATAAAAAATAATTGGTGCCAAACATGCATAAGGATGACAACAACGATCTTAAAAACAAATCTATTGACTTCTGCACTTGGCTTTGTCTGGAGGATGTGTACTGGCTGTGTAGAAACACTGCAGCAAGTTGTGAATGATGGATGGAAGGAAAAACCCTTGTTCAGCCGCTGCAGGGAGAAACTGCAGGCTGGGCTTTCCAGTCACTTTTGAACTGTGCTATTTGCTGTACTATGGAGAACAATCATATTTAAAAAGGCCACCAAACCTGCACGTACACACATACCCCAAGAAACCCACCAGGTGTGAGCACGTTAAACACAGCAGCACTCTCTAGAAATGAAATGCATTGCCATTTTTATAGGAATTCTGATTTTAAGGGAACTTCTGCTCTGGTTGAAATGATAAGTAAATTGCCTGCCTTCTGGTGTGTAGATGAGAATTTTACAGCTATTTGACTGACCTGACCACTATGAGTTATACCTCACAGCTGTTTCTATCATAACTCTTTGCTTTTAACCATTATGCATCTTTTTCATACCACATCTCTGTCCAAAAGAGAATTAAAACTACAACAATCACCCAGCATCCCAGAACTGCCTGGATTGGAA
>NW_010306063.1:0-7458 GCF_000700745.2 Antrostomus carolinensis
TTCTATGATTCTATGATTCTATGACTCCAAAATCTTCCTCTCGAATATTTTTCATTGTATATGTGTTTATGAAATTACACTCTGAAGTATGTTGGTGACAAGTAAGAAAAATATTTGCAAGTATATACCTGCTAAACAAAAGTAGTTTCCCTGTGCAGTTCTGGGTAGAAGTGATGTGATTTTTAGTAGCATAAAATAATCTTCCACTGCAGGCAGAAAAGCAGGTGATTAACAATCACTTACCAAAAATCTCAATTGTTAATTTTGCTCATAGAAGGGGAAAAGGGTATTGTACAGACATTACCTCTGGAGTCATGTGTTTCTATGAAAGAAACTATGTTAAAAATTATGTTGTTTTTAACTGGTGAACTCTGGGCTTGAACTGCAGTTAGCTTGATATGATTTGACATAACTAAATAATTGTTTTCAGGAAATAAAAACAAGTCATGTGACTCAGAGATGGATCTTATGACAATGTAAATAAAAGCAAATAGTATGAAACAAATTCTTGGATTATTTCTTCAGGGTAAACCCATGATTTCCACAATGCTTTATGGCTGTTTTCAGACCAAAGTTATTTTATCAGTGCAGTTAAAGATAAACCTCCCATAGGCTACATCAGTTCAGGAATAGACTGTTCCAGCACGGGCTTCCTATGGGGTCATGGACTTCTTTGGGCACAGCCTTTTGCTCCTACATGGTGTCCTCTACAGGCTGGAGATGGATCTTTGCTCTAGCACACCTCCTCCCCCAGCCCTGGCATGAGCTCCTCTGGGGTCTTCTGCTCTGTCATGAGCTCTCCACATAGTCACAGCTGCCTTTGGGCACATCTTCTTGCTCTGGTGTGGGATCCTCCATGGGCTACAGATGGATATCTGCTCCACTGTTAACCTCCATTGTCTGCAGGGGAATCTCCACTCTGGCACACCTTCTCCTCACCCCTTCCTCGCTAACCTGGGTGTCTGCATAGTTGTCTCTCTCACATCCCCCTCCTCTCTCCTTTGCAAGTTGTTATTGTCTTTGTTGTTGTTGACTTTCTTGCTCAATTGTTCTTTCCCCTTCTTAAATACAGATTCACAGAGGTGCTTCACCATTGGTGATTGGCTCAGCCTGGGCTGGAGGCAGGTCCACCTTGGAGCCGGGGAAGCTTCTCAAAAGCTTCTCACAGGAGCCATCGCTGTAGCCCTTTCCTCACTACCAAAAAACTCCCACCACACAAACCCAACACAGTATCCTTTTATTTTCTCAAGCAACACACATCTCAGTTCATTTTTTTAATTATTGTTATTATTTTTTTACTAAGATGCTGCAAAGATAGGAATTGTTAGACTTACTTTTGGATGAAAGATATTTCTGTGGCTTTATGACCAGACTTAAAGGTGTGTATGTGCACATATCAAAATACATTATATAGACTGTGTGCAGGAGAAAATAAATCTCTCCATGCAGTATCAGTAGAGGCTGGAATAAATTCTTTTGTTTGTTAACATCTTTATTGGGCTTTGGTTATGTAGAACTATTAAAAATAAACCACTGAACCGATGAAGTGAAATATCTGTAATAGGATTAAAACTGTGGCCAGTGGCAAAGATGTGATATCTGTTAGAGCATGCATGGCTGGGGCTGCAGAATAATGTGACTGTCTGTTGCCTGCCCTTGTCTAAGAGAAAGATGAGGAAAAACATAAATTGATTTCTTTGTTCTAATTTTTTATCACCAAAGATACAGACAGGAGTTTCTCAGAAAGTCTGAGGTGAACTTTTTCCCTAAAGTTTGACTGAAGGATTTTAAAAGTGGAAACCAGGTGGAAGAATGAAAGTATGGAAACAATATGGAAAAAAACGACCAACCAAGCAAAAAAACCTAAACCATTTTGCTTACAAAGAAATAATAACTTTTTGGTTAAAAAACTGAATGTTTTAGAGGTTTGCTCTTTTAGTAACAACAAAAAAAGTAATTTTCTGAGGGGAGCAGAAGGATCCTCCACCCCCTCTGAAATGGTCCACCAAAAGTATTGAAAGCAGCTTCATTATGATAAATAGTTAGTGAAAATAATTCCTGGGTATCCTTTGATAGTGTTGAATTTGAGATTAAAATCTGACTTTGAATCCTCGTTGAATATTTCCTGTCTGTAGCGTGAACCCAATAACAGCTTTTCTTACCCTTTTGCTTGCTGCTTTTTCCACCACGAGAACTTTCTGATATACTTTCTGACGGGCTGTGTTTTTAGTTTTTTCTCAGTTCTCAACTTGTTTGTGCATGTGTGCTTGATAATGGCACTAACACCCATCTCTGAAATATCTTTTCCTGCTGGGCTGGGAGCTGAGCACCTTTGGAAATGGCCAGTCTGACTCTCCATCTCATGGAGAGCACCTTGCTAACGCTGTGTAAAGCCAGAGATGAGCCAAGGGCAGGGTGAGCATCCCCGTGGCAGGGGAACGGTGCCCAATTAAAAGTTTGGGCTGTTTGCGTGACCTTGATAAAAGCGGTTTTTAAAAAGTCAAAGTCATCTTGCTCAGCACATTCACACTTTCTTTTTCCTGACCAGACAGCTGCTGAAGGTGTAAGTATAATGGAATCTGTCATTTTAATGCCATAGATTTTCCCCCTCTTTCATCAGTGTTAGCACAGACCCGTGGGGAATTTGCAGTGTGAGCTCTGAGCTCTCCATCTGATGAAGCACCTCATTTTGAAGGGATAATACACACAAACACCCAACGTTGCCCTCTTTATTGACCAGATCTCAAACCAAAATGTCAGGTTTTTCATCCCAGGGCATAACCTGAAATCTTCTCTCCAAATATTAACAGTTCTGGAGAGGTATTAGAGATTGACATAGTCTCAGATCTTATCCAGGTTATTCACATCAGTCACATAAACACCTAAGTCTGTAAGAAGAAATACAGGGAATGTGTATTCTCCCCATTAAAACAATTCTTCATCTCACTGAACCCAGCTCTTCACAGGGGAGTGTAGTGGAAGTCATGCATGAGATTATTAAATAGAGCCCATTTTCAATAATTCATTAACAGCTTTTTGTCTGTCTGTATGCAGAGTAATAATTCATACTCAGTGCTAAGCATCTCTTACACTACCTGAGTGTACCAGGAATAACACAAACAAACAACATCCCCTTGCTCAGGATGTGTAGAGGTGATTTAGCGGCATCTACAGCTCTTCTTGCCTCTACCGCTGGGCAGAGAAAACTTCCCTTGGTGAACCAAAAGGTGCAACCTGTCAATGTTAAGCCCCTTAGGTTAAAACAGTGCATTTATTTCTCAGTGTTTACCAAAAAACTGGCATAGTACAAAAAGGCAACACAGCCCAGCTGAGCTGGGGAGTCTGCAGGGTTTACAGACTTGACATCTTAAAATTGAATGATGGACCTTATGTAAACATCAGCATAGATGATAATTTTTAATTTCATGTATAGCATGATGCTGCTGGTATGAAACGTTATAAATTCAGCTGTGTTTTACTGGGAACTTTCAAAGACCTCTGGTATCTGTAATTGGCTTTTCATTTTCTGTAAGTATTGACCTAACTGTTTAGAGCAAGGATGATGAAGTGAAGACTCCAAGCTACATCTAGCTCAGGAAGGAAATTTACCTGGCCTCCAACCTGCAGATTGCCATCTTCTTCCCTTGAATTCTCACATATCAGCTATTACCTTTTCTCACAGGGAAATTTGGAGGAAATTGAGAAATTTGCAAATGGAGAAATTTGCAGCTGAGCACTTTCCTCTTTGCTTTTGGCAGAGGCTCTTCTGACCCTTCCTCAGCTGTGTGACTGATCTATGTGAATCAAATGTAGTTACCATGGAAAAAATATATAGAATAATTAGAAGGATATGGGATATTCCAACCCCCCTTCCATGAGCTGGGACACCTTCCACTAGACCACACTGCTCAAAGCCTCATCCAACCTGGCCTTCAACACTTCCAGGGTGGAGCAGCCACAACTATCTTGGGCAACCTGTTCCAGTGTCTCACCACCCTCACAGGAAATAATTTCTTCCTAATATCTCATCTGAATCTCCCCTCTTGCAGTTTAAAGCCATCATCCCTTGTTCTGTCACTACCTGCCCTTGTAATAAGTCCCTTCCCTGAGGAAGGCACATGTCTGTCTTGTCCTGCTGCAGGGATGAGCCTGGTAATGCTTCAGGGCGTAACTGTTTTTCTCCCCTGGGCAGTTGTGTGTACTTTGTGTGTCTGCTGGTACCATGGGTGCAGGCCAGATGATGGATGGGGAGAAGGAAGAGGAAGTCCTGGATCATCTGCCCAAGAAACCATGTGGCCAGTACATGTAAGGTTCTGGTGAACAAGTCTGATGAGGAGCAAATGAGAGAACTGAGGCTGTTTGCCCTGCAGAAGAGGAGGCTGAGGGGAGACCTTCTCACGCTCTACAACTCCCTGAAAGGAGGGTGTAGTGAGGTGGGGGTTGGTCTGCTCAACCAAGTAACAAGTGACAGGGCAAGAGGAAATGGCCTCAAGCTGCATCAGGGGACGTTTAGATTGGATAGTAGGAAAAGTTTCTTTACCAAACAGGTTTTCAAGCATTGGAGCAGGCTGCCCAGGGAGGTGGTTGAGTCACCATCCCTTGAGGGATTTGAAAGTTGTGTAGATGTGGTGCTTAGGGACACGGTTTAGTGGTGGACTTGGTAATGTTAGGTTTATGGTTGAACTTGATGATCTTAAAGGTCTTTTCCAACCAAAACTATTCTGTGATTCTATATGGGTTTTTTTGTGTTTTTTTTTAATTGTTGGTGTTGATATTGTTCAATATGAGTCATAGGTCTTCTTTTTGTAACCTGACTGATGATTAAAATTTCAAAAAATGACAGAGCAAGGAGTCTGAATAAAACAAAACTATACTCTGGTTGTCATGTAACCAATCTTTTGTGGAAAAACTCAGAATTTTTTTCAATTTGTGAACATTTTTATGAACACTTTATGAAAACACTAAGTCTGCCACCTCCCTATGAAATAATTCATTGTCAGATTTACTTGATACTAAAACTCAGTTTATATACATACCAATGCTCTGCTGACCTCCTCACTGATGTCGATTGGGCTGCTCTTGACAAATGCCTGGAGGCCATTCGTTAAATTTAGTGGTACAATTTTACCTCAGGCTGTAAATGTAACATGAATAACAAATGTCATCTCCGGTCCCACTTCCTGTGTTATGGGCAATTAAGAGCAGACGTTTTAGAAGCCTGGTTACTCCTCTCTTGCTCCATTTTTTCTTTTTTTTTTTCATTGAAACCTGTATTTGTTCCAGGCCCTTCTCACATGGAGTAATTTGGTACCTGTCTGACTGAAGGTTTAACTCAAATTTAGTCAAAGCATGTCTAATCTAAACAAAACACATGCTTTCTAATTAATCCACAACCTTCCTTTCCTCCACACTTGACACATTCTTCTTTTTTTCTTAGTGTCAAGTTATTATTTTACTGATTTGTGTCTGGGACTAAATAAACTCTCAGAAAATCACCTTGACTTAAATTCTTCTCCTAGGTGCCATTTGTGATTTTATGAAATCCTCTTTCACTCCATCTGTCTGTTGTGGTATAAGATGTAATTATGTATTACTGTAAAAATGTTTAAGGAAATTCCTCAGGGAGAATAATGACAACATCTTTCTGTCTTAGCAAGTTAATGCATGATTTCACTTTTGCACGTGTAAAATGGCTGCATCAGCTAAAGATTTTATGCTGTTGGCATTGCACAGCCATGTCACTTATGCTAAGATATATTAGAAATGTTTTATTTGTTTTCATTAGAAATAGGAGGTGATGTGGCTTTTTCCTAGTATTATCTGATTTCTCTTTAGGGGGAAATGTCAGTGTGAATTTATTAAATTAATGTTCTTAAGGCAATATTTCTGTCTCTGAACTTTTCTCAGAAAAATCACCGATATGTACCGATCATCTTGAACTTTATCATAAATTTGGCATAAACTAATTTTGCTGGCAAATTGTTAATTAAACAAACCATAATTATGTTTAGCAAAACTGTGAAAAGCCAATCACAAAGGTATAGACAAGCATCTCTTTCTTCAGTATTCTCTATGATGACTTGGGAACTGTAATCTTGGAAAATTAGAAATATTATAAGTATTAAGTGCAAAAGTGAAATCATGCCCAACACAGACCCTCATTCCACTGCTGTCAAAAAACTGAATGGTCTATTAAATCACATCAGATAAGTCTTTCAAAAAATAAAGGTGGAATGAATCCCCCAGGTACGTGATATGCATAAAACCTCATCTAGGATGTAGTGTCTCACATTGAATAAAGATGGATAAGTTAATGCAGATCCTGAGAGTGACTAACTGACCTGAGAAATGCAGAAGCTCTCTTCATGAAGAAATTGAAGGTACTGCATTTATTTGGATGGCAAAATGAAGGTTGGAATTATATTGGTTCATATAATACACTGGGGAAATAAATGCTGAAACAGGGAAAAAAAAAAGAGTTATCAGAGCTACAGGTGAGTTTCAACATAATAACAAATAGGTGTATTTTCAGGCTGGACACTAGAGAAAGGTTTCTAGTTATCACAATGGAAGTCAGGAATAGACCTACAGCAAAATCAAAAGGAACAAAGAGCAAAGCTGTAAAAAAGAAAAGAAAAGGAAAAAAGGAAAACAAAATAAAAGAAAGGAAAAGAGAGAAGAGAAGAGAAAAAGAAAAGAGAGAAGAGAAAAAGAAAAGAGAGAAGAGAAAAAGAAAAGAGAGAAGAGAAGAGAAGAGAAGAAAAAAGAAAGAGAAGAGAAAAAGAGAAGAGAAGAGAAAAAGAGAAGAGAAGAGAAAAAGAGAAGAGAAGAGAAAAAGAGAAGAGAAGAGAAAAAGAGAAGAGAAGAGAAAAAGAGAAGAGAAGAGAAAAAGAGAAGAGAAGAGAAAAAGAGAAGAGAAGAGAAAAAGAGAAGAGAAGAGAAAAAGAGAAGAGAAGAGAAAAAGAGAAGAGAAGAGAAAAAGAGAAGAGAGAAAATAAAAAGGAATATGATCAACTTACACATGGGTTGCCTTCAGTGCTGGGTGTTGAGTTTTCCTAGCTCCAAACATTCTTCCTAATACTGTATTCCCTCTTCATCTGGTTGTTTATATAGGTCTGTAAATTACATATTAGCTACATTGAAATAAATCTCTTAATACGGTCTCTCTATATACATATTTATATCTTACATAAATGTTTACATTATACATGTATTTAGAAAGAAGATACATCATTTCAGCTGGGAGTGGTTAAGCACACAATGGGGCAAATTGCCTTTGGGAATTTGTGTGTCCATAGACGATGCCTGATGACAGGACACTTGAATTCTAGGTGAAGAGGTGCTGTTCAGACACTCTTCCATGGATAACTTATTCATCCTTTTTTCCCTACCATCTATCAGCCACAAACAAGTTTATCATAGAGTCCTTTGTAGACAGTGATTATAGTTTATCCAATA
>NW_010306064.1:0-9695 GCF_000700745.2 Antrostomus carolinensis
TCACCTACCACTGTATGTTCTAGTGCGTTCACGAGCAAAGTCTGATCTCATCCTCTTAAAAAGAGGAAGGTGTGCACTGGTTTCACTGAAGCACTCTTTGAAATGTTGCTTCTGATCTGTATTTGTGTAGCAGCTCTTTGACCATAGTTGGCAAGCATCTGTCTCAGAAATGAGTGGCCTTTGCCATGGCATTAACTAAGTCATCCACATCAAGGTTCATTAGAAACATTGAGAATTCCTGTATGTTGCTAAATTGAAGAGAAATGATGAATTGAGCTTTGCACAGTGGAGAATTTGAGACAGTAGTTTTCATTCTTTTTAAAAAAAGCCTGTAGATACCAACTGTAAGTATATAAAGCAAGCTGCTTTTCAGGAAAATATTTTGTTGTCGTCTTTAGACATTTCATGTTTTGGTGATTTTTCAGAGTCAGAGAACAAAACAAACAACAGTCCTTGCTCCAGTGATTGACCTGAAACGAGGTAGCTCTTCTGATGAGAGACAGATTGTGGACACACCGCCTCATGTAGCATCTGGGTTGAAGGTAAGACCAAGACAGCTAAAAAGTCCAGCTGTTAACAGATATTTTGGAATTGGAATTCTTTGACTGCCATCTGTATTTTTATTTTTTCATCCTCTTTCCTAGTGGTCAAAGAAGTGATTATTTTCTGAAATTTATTTCCTCTGCTCAGAGATTCTTTAATTAATGAACCTTTTAACTTTATACTGACTTGCATGTTATACAACATGGAATTACCAAGATTAATGTGCAGTTAAAATAAAACAGTGTTCCTAGTGTATTTCTCCTGGACAGCTTCAAAGTACTTTGCAGGACAACAATTTTATCACATAAATAACAAATGTAATTGTCATTGAACCAGTGTTGGAACTGGACTTGTGTAACAGTTACCTTAAAAATAAAAGATAAGCCACCTGCCCTTTTAAAATGGATTTCTTGTGGTAAGGAATCAAAAGAAACTTCTCCCTGAAACTTTTTCAAAGGTGATAGTTCTGAAATAGTTATTTCAGATGAGAGAAGAACAGTATGTGCCCCTCTGGTGGTGTTATATTAATAGAGGATAATGAAAAAGACTGAAGAGAAAGTGTGGGAGGAGCCCTTACAGCTGGTGGCAATGACAAGATACCATAGTGCTTCTAATAATGAATTAATGGGTTTTGAAAAATTCTTATCCGTGCTGATTTGATGCTGCTTTGGTTTTGGCAGGGGGAGTGGGTGGGGGAGATGGAAAAATCTTCCTGGAAACTTTCTTCATGGAAAAATTTGAGACAGTGAGAGACTGGGTGAAATGTTAGTTTTAACAAAGCAATAATTTCTTCTAATACCAGCGGGATTAGGATATTCCCTGCCCTTATAGAAGTCAGGAGTTGAGATTTGTGGTGGGAGTGAGAAGGAAGTGTTAAACTCTTGGTATCCAACTGGATGTTGTTTTCAGATCTTGGCTGAAAACTTTTGGGTTGGTTTTTTTTTTTGAAGGATCCTGTACCCAGTGGTTTTTCTGCGGGAGATGTGTTGATTCCTTTGGCAGACGAGTATGATCCCATGTTTCCAAACGACTATGAAAAAGTGGTAAAGCGTCAAAGAGAGGAACGACAGAGGCAGCGCGAGCTGGAGAGGCAAAAGGAGATCGAAGAAAGAGAAAAGTAAGGCTTTAGTTTTAACTCATGAATGTTGACAATTAGATAAAGCAGAGAAACGTCAGTTTGTTTAGTTATATCCCTCTAAACAGTTTCAGGGAAATTCTTACAGGTTTTGTGAAGAATACTGGATGCTTGTAGAAACAAGTGCAACGTTTTAGTTAAGGCCAGGCTGGATGAGGCTTTGAGCAACCTGGTCTAGTGGAAGGTGTCCCTGCTGATGGCAGGGGGGTTGGAACTGGATGATCTTTAAGGTCCCTTCCAACCCAAACCATTCTGTGATTCTATGATTCTATGAAATACCTTTCAACAGTCAATGATAAACCATCCTTTGTGCTTTTACCCACTCCAAACTGGTAAGTGAATGCATTCAGTGTTAAAGATGTAGCTAGCCTTTGAGAGGCATAGTTGCATTGTCTTTTTTAATATTCTGCATTCACTTTGAGTAAGTTAATTGTATATTTATTACTCTTTTGTCTCTGGACAAAAGAAAATACTACTTTTTTTTTTTTAATTACCTTTATGTTCTTTCCTGGAATAAGAAATCTCTCTAATCATATTAAATAAATTGAATGCAGATGCAATATCCTGATGAAGTAGGTGGTAAAACATCTGCCAGCCAGGCAGTAAGATTAGGTTTGCTTATTTTAAGTGAAATAAATAAGCTAGTTTTGTCATGGTATGAATTATCTAAAGTCCCGTGGAATTCCAAGAGGGATATTCTGTTGTTCTGTTTAGATTGTGGAAATTAATTAATATTTCTAGTCATCTGGACTTCTCTGTCTTCTCTCAGTTATATCTTTGTTGTTCTGGTGGAGGAGGAGTGCCGCAGGCTCTGTCATACTTTAACTAGCATGCAAGATCTCAGAAACCTGGGCTGTCATTTCATAGAATCATAGAATGGTTTGGATTGGAAGGGGCCTTAAAGATCATCCAGTTCCAACCCCCCTGCCATCAGCAGGGACACCTTCCACTAGACCAGGTTGCTCAAAGCCTCATCCAGCCTGGCCTTCAACACTTCCAGGGAGGGGGCAGCCACAGCTTCTCTGGGCAACCTGTTCCAGTGTCTGACCACCCTCACAGTGAAGAATTTCTTCCTAAGATCTCATCTAAACCTACCCTCTTTCAGTTTAAACCCATTTCCCCTTGTTTTGTCATTAACTGCCCTTATGAAAAGTCCCTCCCCAGCTTTCTTGTAGCCCCTTCAGGTACTGGGAGGCTGCTATAAGATCTCCCCAGAGCCTTCTCTTCTCCAGGCTGAACAGCCCCAACTCTCTCAGCCTGTCCTCACAGGAGAGGTGCTCCAGCCCTCGGAATAACCTGATGTTTAAGCCTGATGATTTTTTGGTTTTTAATTGACTGAGTAAATGATATTACTCCGTGTAGCCTTTGATGGGGACTTGAAAATGCATTCTGTTCAAAGCAGGTGTAAGCTAATTAATGTCTGTTACCTTGCTATTGGTTCCATCGACACCACCTTCACTGTACTCGTTCAGTCACTGTAGTCAGATTGGACTGGATTTTATTCAGATGCTTCCTCATTTCCATACATTCTTCTTGGCTGACTTGCAAGTGGAAAATTCTCTTGCTTGGATCTGTCTCACATTTTACAAAAAATACTCCATGAGGATAAAAGGAGAGAAACAAAAAGTAAAGATGTTTACTTACACCTTCATGGAAAACATTATAAAATGCCAATTAGAGTGTAGCTGTATAATTTACCCTGCAAAGGTGGTGTCACAAATTAAAGCCAAGAGTTGACTTTGGTTTCTTATCCTGACTCGCTGTGTCTCCTAGAAGACGTAAAGACAGACATGAAGCCAGTGGATTTTCAAGAAGACCAGATCCAGATTCTGATGAAGATGAAGATTATGAAAGAGAGAGACGGAAAAGAAGTAAGGGAGCTGTTTATGGTTTTGATGGGGAAAGAAGAGAAAAAGGTGGGGGGAAATTCACAGTCCTGTTCCTGTTTCATGGATTCTGTATTTTCTGTTCTCAGCTGAGAGCAGCACCTAGCAATTTATTACACCCTAATGCTTGTAATGCAGAAAACTGTTCTTTCCATGGAGGCAGATAACAGCTAAATTATTTTGTGGAAAGACTTCTTTTTACATGAGTTTGTAGATGCCTGTTTTAAAGTTTCTGTGTGGTGTAGGTTCCAGGAAAAGAGTGAGGCATGAGATAAAATCAGTCTGAGAATCGCTGTTGAGTTTTCACTATAAATGCTTACCATTCCTGCATTTGTTATTTGAATGCCATTAGAACTAACTAGTTAGAAGATGTGGATCTGGGTGATAATGTCTTTACATAAACAAAATTAAACTTGATTCTCTTTCAGCAACAAAGTTCCAGTAAATAATTCAGGTCTGTTGTTTTAAAAAAGAAAATTTCTGGCACAGGACATGTAAAAATTTATGCTCTGCCTTTGGGACTACTTTAGAATATTGCTCATTGAAATATGGAAGGGACTTTGTACTTTACAGTTTTGAAAGTGTAGTTAATTTTTCATTTGGTTTGAGCAGTTTTAGAACTGAAGGTTTGTTTCACTGTAGTCTTTGATTTTGAAATTCTGCAAAATATGTTTAAGATAGACATGATATGTGGTACATCATTGCAGTTTGATATTGTCTCCCTTGATGTGCTTTTCATTAATTTTTAGTTTATGACTGTTGAAACTTCTCAGGCTGCTTTCTTGCTACTTTTATGTTGATGGAGATGTATGTTAAGAATTAACTGGTGAGGAGCCAGCAGCTGTGTTAAGATGCAGTGAAGCTGTTCTGAGCAGCAGACCCTAATTGTAGAAATGTGTTGTCTTCCATTTTGCTCATAGGTATGGGGGGAGCTGCCATTGCACCACCCACATCTCTTGTTGAGAAGGACAAAGAACGTGAGTACACCAAATCCTGTTCTCTAAAACCTCGTGGTGGTGTTTATTTCTCACTCAACCTTCTGTTCAGTTAAGTCATCCTGCTGCTCTTCCCATGTGATTTTTTGAGGCAGAAGAACTTGTGCTATGATGATGGGAGGCTGTGGAGAACCTGTGATACTGTTGTGCTTCACATCTCTGTTCTAAAGGATACTTTCTGCATTGCTAGAGAAGTGGTTTGGCAAGCTGGTCTGTTATAACTATGATCAGTTACTAATTTCTGATATGAAAGAAACGTTATAGACAAGTTTCTCTGGGTAGATAGAAACTTCCACAGCATGGAGAGGGAATTTTTCCATTACCTTTTGATTTAAGAGGTACTTTATGAATGTCTTTTCATAAAGTAAAGGGGTTGTGCACTGCAAACAGAATTCTATAAGTTTTTGGGGCAGTATCTGCTGGAGATGTGTGTGCACGAGGGTTTCCCTCAGTGAAGGTAGCCTGTAGGTTGCAGTTGTCCACTAGATGGCATGATCTTGCTAGAACAGCAAAACTCTTAATTTTTTGCATGTCTAATTGTCTTACCCAGAACCACAGTACATTTAAAATTTTAAATACTGAACAGCATGTTGTGTACATCGTTAAAAAATAAGAAAAAGAATCTTATGCACACAAACTTTTCCTTTGAGAGTCCTGATTTTATTTCTGAGAAGATTAACATTTTAAAAAATGAATCTTGATGGAGTAAGTGAATAATATAATACTGAAAGCATTTGAAGTGTGTAAACATTAAAAACAGATTGTTTTGAGTAAATAATTAAGAGCAATTGAGTGGTGTCAAGAAAAAGTAAATATAGGCTGGAAATAGTAGAAATACCGTGAGGAGGAAAGCTTTTAAACTGTGACATGATCTCACAAGGGAACCTTTGTGTGACTTGTTACTTGATGCTCGCATCTAGGCTGGAAAAACCTGAGAAACTATTACTGTAGCAGAAGGCCCATAGTCCAGTCCATCTGCTGCTTAAATAGGGATTTGTTTTTTCCTCATACAACATCTCCAAACTTTACATCTGACTTTTATTTGGTAAGATACAAATACTAGTTCACAAGAAAATAATTTAAAATTAAGTCAGTCTAAAAGTCCATGAGTACATTCAAAAGTCTCTTTTGAGTATTTCCTTTTTCTGTAAGCTTTTTTTTTTTTTACATTTTGCCATTTGACTTGTCAGTGGAAGGTAGTTTAATAATTTAATCAGTATGATTGAAGTATCTACATATAGATATATATATATATGTATGTCTCCATCCTCAAGGAAAAGTTACAGTTCAGAAATTGCCAGTAGATCTCTTTAGAAGACTGATTACTCTTTTGTGTAAACATGCAGTGTACTCATGGTAGTGCAGGTGGCCTCATTAATATTTCTTTTCTCCATTTGATAAGTAAGAGGTTAATAAATGTATTATAGACCTGTGGGTGTGAACTCACTCTGTATCCAGTGAGGAAAAATCAGAATAACTCAAATCTTGTTTATGAGAGAGAGAGACGTGAGAGGACGATAAAGCAGCATGTGCAAAGGAAACATTCTTCTGATTTGGATTTAAATGGAAGACTTTTTTTCATAGTTTGTTAGTATTAAAGCAGAAAAAAAGTACAACTTGCATATGAAAAGCTGTCTGTAAATGAGTTCAGTTTAAGGCATAGTACTCTAAGTAGGTAGTTCATGCAAAGTATTTTATTGAAAAAGCAAATGTCTCCTTTTTTTTTCAGCTGTAGCATCGTTTCCATTTGAAGAGGAGTCGAGACCTCGGGCACCATCTTCCAAAGCAGCTATTCCTCCTCCAGTGTATGATGAGCCAGAAAGACCTCGTTCCCCCACGGGACCCAGCAACTCTTTCCTTGCTAACATGGGGTAAATGATTGACTTCTGCACATTTTGTGGAAAAGGGCATTAGAAGTTGGTGGAACCCAAAAGTTAAAATAGTTTGTCAGTAGAGAAGAACACAAGCCATGCATGTATGTGGTTAGTCTGAGTGCATACAGTCCTAACTAGTGGGATACAGAAAAAGCAGTGGATTTACTTGATTGAGAGAAATGCATTTGAAGTGGTTCCATTCAAGGCTCTGCTTTCCATCCAGTTCTGAAGCCACACTCCAGTAGAAAGTGTTTATGGCTTGTTCAAGCCAAACTAATGTAATATACAGGAAAACACAGATGGCAAGCTAGTTTGTTTGGTTTTTTTTCTCATACAACATCTCCAGACATTACATCTGACTTTTATTTGGTAAGATACAAATACTAGTTCACAAGAAAATAATTTAATATTAAGTCAGTCTAAAAGTTTCTTTTCCAGCTTTGTCTTAAATTTACTTTGTACCAGTGGGGAAATTATTTCAGCTCTGCTGTGTGTGTGTGTGTGTCCAAAAATTCAAAGCATATTTGCACAATTGTAGCAGCTGTGGCTACAAATCTGTCCACTTACTTTTCTGCCTTGGGTTAGCATTGTGTGTAATGTTTGTGCTACTACTGTGGCAGCAAAGTGAAGTTGAATTTTTAGTTAAAAACTGCTTGGAGATCTCATTTGAAAGGTGTGGTGGTTAGCTATGATCCTCTAATCAATCGCATCGGGTGTCGTGGAAATGCAGCCTCAGTGTAGCAAAAACTGTTCCCAGGACAAACACAGACATAAAATTGTAGTGTATGACATTATTAAAGTGTACTGTATTATATTATTACACTGTATTTCCATTTTGGAGGCAATTTTTCATGCTTTTTTTAATAGAAACACCTTTTTTCTTTACATTGTCCAGAAAAAGGATAGCTCAGCTCAGTACTTGGACCAGTTTATGTGTTGTTACCACCTCTAGTTAACAATACCCTGGGACCTTCACTTCATTGAAGGAAGTGCTAAAAATATATCTTAACCTGCCTTACTTTGACCACACAATTGGCTACTGTTTATTCTGTGACTTAGTGTTTTAACCTTTCAGCATTACAGAGCCAGACTTTTTGGCCTTTTTTAATGTGTCTTTGTATGTTTCACAAAGTATGCTTAGAAAATAGTCATATAGTTGCTGGTCCTGCTTTTTCTGTGTAATCTTATGTGCCTATTGATAAGACAGGGATTACTGAGCATAGAATAGTTACTGTGGTTTAAACTAGTGTACCATGGCATGTTTTTTGTGTCTTAACTTATCTAGCTATGGTCTCCAAAGAAAGCCCACCACATGTAGGTATATTTTGATTCTAAATACTAATTCAGTGTGAATTTCAAAACCTATTAGTAGAGATGTTTTCTGTAAGGTACTTATTTAAAAAGGTCCCTTTAAATAGCTTGGGGACTTTATTGCCTCAATATGTTCTTGAAAATTCAGAAAGATGAGACATGTTTGAATGAATACAGAGGATATGCAGCCTGTACTCTGGAACTTACAGGAGTTTGGAACTAATATAGTGGAATGTGATCTAATGTGGGAAGTAGATTGTTCCACATCTGCCTTTTCTCTTAAGCTTTTCATATCAGCCACTGACAAAGATAAGAAACTGGACTAAATAGACCTTTGTCTAATCTGATTTGTGATTCTGTCAGCAGCCTGGTCTAGTGGAAGATGTCCCTGCCCCTGGCAGAGGGGTTGGACCTTTAAACCTCCCTTCCAACCCAAACCATTCTATAAAGTGTATGATGCTGACTTGTGCAGCTAGTGGAATTTATATTGTATTTCTAAAAGTATGAATAATGTTACTTACTCAACTTCTGTAGCAGCTCTTCTATCAGGGGTAACACTTTTCATCTTCACAAGGTACTGTGAAATTGCTAAGTTGTAAAGTCATGTAGAAGCTCTTATGTTTTCAGTCTCTGTGTAATGAGATTTTAGGAGGTAAAATACTTGAGCACTCAGGAGAAATGCAATGTTAATGTTTTGTGTAAGAAACCTTTATTAACTGATGATTTTTCTCTTTGCAGAGGGACAGTAGCTCATAAAATCATGCAGAAGTATGGTTTCAGAGAGGGCCAGGGGCTGGGAAAGCATGAACAGGGGCTGAGCACAGCACTGTCAGTAGAGAAGACGAGCAAGAGGGGTGGCAAAATCATTGTTGGCGAGTCTACAGAGAAAGGTAATTTTATCCTGCACCAATAAGTTTGTGAAAAATGGTCAGGGAAAAATAATAGTTCAGGCTCAGTGGAAGCCCCTGTATTTTTTGTTTGCCATCTGTCCTTGCAGAAAATACTAGATAGAGTTGGAAGAATGACTCATATTCCTTCTTGTGGAAATTTATAATCTTTTTTTCAAGTGGTTCTCTATTAATTTTTTAGCTTATCCTCCTCTTCCTCCATCACTTTAGTGTTTGGAAGCCTCTTCTCTTCAAGGGATGATCCTGCTCTGCTCCTGCTGGATTTCTCCCTGTCACATGCTTTAGACACTGCTCTCATTTCCCTGCTATTGTCTAATCTAGACACAACATCTAGGCTTACTAGAATGGCACCTCTGCCTGAGCACGAGTGGTGGAATTCTGGAGATCTGATTTTTAGTTCTTAGGGAATCTGATAAAATTCTGAACTTATAAATTATTTTCTTCAAATAAATAGTGTGTTGTCAGTGTTCTACCTTAATTCACATCCTGTAGAAGTGATTTTTCTGCTTATTGTCCTTGGAGTGGCTGTGAGTTACGAATGACTGTTCCTCACCAATATGAAACTACATTTTATGGCTTTTATTCCATTGTTTGATAACAGTAAGATTCTGATAAAAGCCCCCATATAAGGTTTAAATGAGCTTTAAACTTAAATTATTCTATCTTCATGACAGAAACGGGCAAGAAAGCGGATTCTAACCCATTGACTGAGATACTGAAATGCCCAACTAAAGTGGTCTTACTAAGGGTAAGTTGGGACTAAGAGAACATGTCTTGGTGTTTGCAGCATACGTGACTGACTGAAATGTTTAAACCTGTGTTCCTGTCACAGTGACTCTGTACAGTTCAAATGGTTCTGGCCTGCACCTACATGGTGCTTTGTGTTGTGGAGAGAATACGTGTCTTCTTGCCACGGTCATCTTGCCACCAAGATGATGAAGGGAGTGGAGCATCTCCCTTATGAGGAGAGGCTGAGGGAGCTGGGGCTCTTTAGCTTGGAGAAGAGGAGACTGAGGGGTGACCTCATTAATGTCTGTAAATAT
>NW_010306064.1:9815-14989 GCF_000700745.2 Antrostomus carolinensis
GGGGGTGACAGAGCCCTGGGACAGGCTGCCCAGAGAGGTTGTGGAGTCTCTTTCTGTGGAGACATTCAAGACCAGCCTGGACGCCTTCCTGTGTGATCTCATTTAGGTTCCTGCTCTGGCAGGGGGATTGGACTAGATGATCTTTTGAGGTCCCTTCCAATCCCTAACATTCTGTGATTCTGTGATTCTTGAGATACAACTTGTGTAACACTGCTTCAGATTATACAGTTACCTTGTCTTAGTACTGAGGAGCTGTCTCCTCCTGTGGCTCTTGACTGGTAAACAGAATTTAAAGGTTTTTCATGGTCACAGTTACATGTATCTTTGATTTACCTACATAATTATCTATACAGACTACATCCAGTGAGTTGGGTTTATTCTTTTAACTTTCAGAACATGGTAGGAGCTGGGGAGGTGGACGAAGATCTGGAAGTTGAAACTAAGGAGGAATGTGAGAAATACGGCAAGGTTGGGAAATGTGTCATCTTTGAGGTAAGAGATATTCTGTCTCTCTTTTTGGCTTCTCTGAAAGCAAACTGGGCACTTATTCCTCACAACTGGCTTGTTACTGCCTAATATTGGCGTAGATTGGAATATCTCGCAGGGCCCTTTGCTGTGTTGTAATTCTGGGTATTCCATATCTGTAAGATAAAAACTTTTAATGTCAGAAACTGGGCAAAAAATCTCTGGGTATTGTGCTTTTTGGAACTTTTTTATTGTTCTCTCTTCAGTACTTGCGTGAAGAACAGCAATTTAAAACAGTATTTTTGCTACTGTTCTAATTGTTTGTGGGTTTGGGGTTTTTTTTTTTTCTTTCAGATTCCTGGTGCCCCTGATGATGAAGCTGTAAGAATATTTTTAGAGTTTGAACGGGTTGAATCTGCCATCAAAGGTAGGATAATAAATTGTGTCTTGTGAACCTCAGAGTTAACTTCTGTAGAGAGATTAAACGGTCTCACTGATGAAACTGTTTGGCTAAAGAAATATTTATTTTATGAAGTTTCTGCTTGCTGACCTGTTCTTGGTTTCCATTCCAGCTGTTGTAGATCTAAATGGAAGATACTTTGGAGGCAGAGTCGTGAAGGCTTGTTTCTACAACCTGGACAAGTTCAGAGTACTGGATCTGGCAGAGCAAGTTTGATTTTAAAAATCTAGCTGGAGGTGTCACTGTTTTGGCAATCATGTTTTCAGCGGTAGGCTGGGAATAAAGAAGAGAAAAGTAGCTTTCCTAGCAAACTGGAAACAAGCCTCATTGAATGGATTTTTCACATTCGTTGTGACTTACATTTTTTTTTGTAATATAAAGCCCTTTGAAATTAAGATTCACGTCTGTGTGTTTTTGAATTGCACAATTCTGCTTATTGCTCTGGGGATCCTGGTTTTTTTTTGAGCTTTCAGATGACTTTGTTCTTTTGAAAAGCCACTGCTGACAAGATGCTTTGTCTCTGGTCCTGCTTTCCTTGTTCTGATGCTTCATCATGGAGTCCCTGTGCTACATCCAGAATAAGTGGGAAGCTTTGGAAAAGGACTATGCGCTATCATACTTCTCTTCCCTGATGGTATCTCTCAGAGTTACAGCTTTTGCTCTCATAAGTCCTCCATCTCTGCACACCAGAGTGATTTGGGGTCGTTGGATGGTTGGCAGCTAGTTTGTTCTCTCCTGACTCCAGGACAATACTTTCTGTGCCAGAATGGAGACTAAAGTCACAAGGAATGGGTCTTTCTTCCCAAATCCAAAGAAAATACACATTTAACCCAGAGAAATGGAAGGAGGGAGGAATTTAAAAAGCTTAGCTGTTTGAATCAGGATGAGTGGACTGTTAGCAGGAGCTTTGCTAGAAATATCCAGAGTTATCTGACTACAGGTTGCTATTGAAATGCTGTAGGTAGAACCAAGGGAAACTCATTCTTGTATCTGGCCAGCTATCAGATTCTCACTTCCTCTAACGTCACATGTAGGTAACTAAGTTTTTGTTTAATTGATTCAAACCTGGCATTTGCTCTCTCTATTTCTATATTTGGGGTGAAATAACATCAAGGTTGGGTTTTTTTCTTTTTTTATTTTTTGAGAAGGAGTACCAGTGGAAGTTTTCAAAGTAGAAGGCGATGGAACAAGATCCTCATAGGAAAATCCAAAGAGTTGACAAACTAAACTACTAAACACTACAACTCTTTTTCTTAATCTGATGTAAAATAATACATAGCACTCTGCTCCTGATTTTATGTTTGCTTCTTGTTTGGGAACAGTATGTGACAAAGAGTTGGCAAGAAGTGGTTATACAATGATGACAGTTGTCTCTGTGCTCCATTGCACCTAGAATTGTGCAGATACTAAAATGGAAGTGAGCTCTGAGGGCATTTTAGCTGCTTGCAAGCTGATGCTGGATGTCTTTTTCCTGTTATACACATGTATCGGGGGGGAGGGGGTATAGACCTGTAGTTGATCAACGCTGTGAATATCTCCAGTTCTTGCCCTTTTATTAAGTTTTGGCTGCAGATCTATATGACAAACCCTTGGTCTTGTGTTTTGCTTATTTTGTCTGCTTGTGTTCCACCAACCTCTGTACAAACATTTGCTTGTAAAACAGAAAACAATTTTTTTTTAAAAAAAAACCTCCTTGTATTTTACCTAGTGTGTGTGTTGGCTTCATTACTGTCCTGTTGCACAAGGTCTTCCCACGGAGTCGGTCACTTCTACACCATGTGTGCTGCTGTTGGCAGTGGTTCTAATCCACCATTAGAAAACCTCACTGCAGCAGAGGTGAAGAACCAGCCTGACTAATACTGAAACCACAGGACTTGGGGCAATAACAAGCTAGATTCTGTTATTGGTCCTGCTGTGTGTTTTCTGTTTGACCTTGAGCAACACTTTCAGGCCTTTGCTACTACCTGGTAAAACAAAGAAATTAGCCTAATATGAATTAGCTTGTGAGCTTATGAATATAGTTCTGCTTGTGAGAGTCAAATAATTTGAGTGGCATGCTGTAGAAAGTTAAGCACTGATAACAGTTTTAGTATGATCTGAACTTAGCTTGAAACATGACTTTAAGCAATATGATTTATTTATGGCTCTGATTTCAGCAAATACCTCTGTTCTGAGTGAGTGACTGTAAGCATTTCCTGAGGTACACAGACTATTTTTCGTGTCTTCTAACCAGCTGTTCTGCTGTTTTCTCTGTAATGCCAGTTTCTGAGCTTCCAGTTTGATGAGTTGGAGATCTTCCATTTGCTGAGAATTGCTTTGCTGGCAAGTTTTGAACCATTTAGTTCTAAAAATCCTTATTGTGGTTGAAGACTTAAAGGTAAAGTTTATCCCTGGAAGTGTAGTGGAGGGGACTTGTTCATTCATTGTTTTGTGTAGGAGATTCATGCTTTAAATGAAGTATTTTTCTCTACCATGGGGTCACTAAGGCAGCATAAACGTACCTCCTTCTAAAGTGTCAGCAGACCTACATCGCCTCAGTTTCGTCTCTTTGTGGATGTTGTACAAATCCAGGATGTTGGAACCAGTTTTTTAAGCTGTTGTCCTTTAGGTGCTGCCACAGGAAATGCCAAGACACACAGATGTGGACACCTGAAAAGGATCAGACCTGCTGACAGAAGTCCTTACTCAGACCTTGGTTGTCACAGATAATGTAGTTAGTAACAAGTATTTTTTTGGCAAATTCACATTCTTCCTCTTAGCCTGTGTTGATGTGTTGGCTCAGATTTTCTCAGCTATGGCTGTATCTTGCATGCCTTTAAAAATCTGATTCAGTGTTTACTTCCTCCTCTGGAAACTTACTACTGACTTTTTCCTATTTTTAGTAGTTTCTCAAATAACTTTTTATTTAACACCTCCAGCTCTTCCTGCTTACACATCCATATTTTTTTCTTCTTTCCATGATTCATCAGCGCCCTCTCAAAAGCCTCAGCAGCACTTAATTTGGAATTCTTCATTGCAGCTACAAAGTTTTACTTATTTGTTTGTCTTTGCCTACCTCAAATTGTGCACCCACCATTTTCTGTAAGGTCCGTACTTGTAACTATGATCTGAAGCAGCAGTTTTTTAGTTTCTTTTTGTGTGGTGTCTTAAAAGGTTATGATTTTACAGAAAATGAAGAGGATGGTGACCTGTTAGACACATTTGCTTTATTGGCAGTACAGTATTGGTTATACTGCTTCAGCTGAAGTGTTTGGTATTTTTCTGGGCTGATTTCCTAAATTTAAGCTTTAATTCCATGTTTTAAGTACCCATACAAATACTCTTGATTTTCTGATGTGCTGAATAACTGAATCTCCTGTTGGGCTAAGTATGAACTGTTCATTACTTCTGGGAATCTAGATTAGATGCCTACTTAAAAGAGATTTGTCAGTGTCCTGAAGCTAACAGCAAGCTGAGAGGGATGTGTAGGACATGTCAGCCCGGAGCTGAATGAGGTGTCCCTAGTGTGTTATCAACCCTGAAGTCTTAAGAAAAAGGGATTTGTGTAGTGACAACTATTTGCCCCCTTTTTCTCTTCCTGATTTGTAACGGTGGCTGCTATTTTAACAGTAGGGACTAAGCCCATCAACAGGGAGGCACTGATGGGCAGCATGTTCCTCCAGTGTATGATGGAGACTACAAGACTGCAGAAATACAGACTGATCCTTGTATCTGCTCTGTGAACAGAGGCTTCTGCTGTCCAAGACTCCAGCACTGGATATTCTCGAATCCTGTACACCAGATCCAGACTTTTTTGGGAGAGTTCATTTTAAAATGTGAATCACAGAATGGTATAGATTGAAAGAGACCTTAAAAATCATCCAGTTCCAACCCCACTGCCATGAGCAGGGACACCTTCCACTAGACCGCGTTGCTCAAAGCCTCATCCAGCCTGGCCTTGAACACTTCCAGAAAGGGGACATACTTTATTCAGTGTTGATTCATGTTGCAGGAGCAGTCACAAGCAAGCCTGGTGCTGTATGACCATGGAAGAACAAAGCCATTCCTGCAGAAAACTGCTCGCACACCAGCACTGACTTCTGGTTATGGCTGTAGAAGGGACTTAGGAGAAGTCCCACTGGAGATGGTCATGCAGCTCCTGGCAAGATGGATGATACTTGACTGGGTGTTTAATATTTCAACTGCATCTCTGCCCTCTTTTGGCCCCAAACTGTGTTTCAGGCAGATGGTTTTCACAGAATCACAGAAT
>NW_010306065.1:0-222 GCF_000700745.2 Antrostomus carolinensis
TCCCATCCCCCCCCGAGAGGCTGAGCAGAAACCAGAGTGAAACAAATGGCCTAAAACTGCTTTCCCCGTGATGTCATTCTCTTTCTTTTTAAATGTGCGACACATTTTAAATACTCGAGAGCTGCTCCCGCTCCGGCTTCCCGGAGAGCTGCTCCCACCCCGGCTTCCCGGAGAGCTGCCGTGGCTCCAGCTCTCGGGTCTGGCTCCGGGGGAGGTCTGCCG
>NW_010306065.1:241-44215 GCF_000700745.2 Antrostomus carolinensis
CTCTGGCAGGAGGAGAATGCTCTTTCCTTTTCTCACCCAGCCTGCAACCTGCTTTGGTACAGGGATTATACCTTTAAGATAAAAGGTGGGCTTTAAAATTACAGTAAATCACTTAAACGATCTGTCTACAGGGGTGTTACTTGTGAAACAACCTGGGTTTTTCAGCCTCCCCCTGTTACTGGAACAGCTGCCAAGATGGAACTTCTGGTGAACTCTTCCTCATCTTCCTTCTTACCCAGTAACACTTGCTTAGAGTTGCTTAAGTTGAAGCTGTGCTTTACATTTGTCTTTCATTCTTAGCAACTTCCTAAATTTTGAATTTAAGTGGTATTTGGGTTTCTACCCAAAGGCAACATTTAGCTGTCAGGAGAAGCTCAACTCTTCCTTTTGTAACTTGTTTGTCACAGCTTAGTTCAAGGTTGGTCTTCTGTCAAGCTTGATACCTGCTCTTTTTGGTGGACTTGGAAATAAAGTTGAAAGCAAATTGCCTTTTTTCTTTCTAAGAGCATGTAACGTAATCACCTGGCTTTTCAGGTGACAGCTTTATTCTGTGGAAATTGTTACTAATGTTAGCTTAATATCTCACAACTGTTTTCTGCTTTTGCTTGTTGTAAGGTTTTAACTATGAAGTGAAACACAGTATTTTGTGGGTGAGTAAACAGCTGTAGCATTCTCCTTGTCCAGTAACTGGTTCCTGATATAAAATGGTAAGCCAGTGCACAAGTTTTTGGAGCGAGTGGTGTGATGGGTACAAAGGGAAGGGTGTTTCCAGATATTTTTGCTCAGTGAAGTAATTTAATATGGTAGAGGTTCAGGCATGCCAGCTTGTGCTTCAATAGAGCTTTCAGTTATGTTTAGCAAGCTGGATTGAAGTACATGTTGAAGTACAGTTGGAAATACTTCCATGGCATGATGTGCCTAGAAATAGAAGTAGGGTCTCAGGGGAAGAAAAGCTACAAACCCTGGAATCATTTGTAATCTGTGTGTTGCTATTTCCCATTAGAGGCGGCCTGATCCGTATGCTGAAGTCAGATCTGAGTCTTGAAATAAACTTCTAATTTCAATATTGTACACAATTTAAAAATAAATCACACGATGTCTCTCTGCATAGAAAGGTGCACCTCCTAATGGTGTTTTTGTTGTAATAAATATAATGAACCTGGGCATATCTACTGTATCTGAAGTATTCCATACTTTAACATAGGAGTGCTAATTACACAGTTAAGCTGACATATTGGGTAGTTTTCGGCGTATGAGTGTTTTAGTGGTTGCTGTTTGAAAGCAAGTAGCAATTGGAGGGTGTTGGAGATCTTGGGGGATCTGTATTTTCCATAGTGTTCAGCGCTTGTTAAGGACACATCACAATGCCCTTCGTTTAAGCATCAAGGGGTTTTGGAGGCCTGCACTGTTGTGTTAGCTCTGCTGATGGCTGAAATCAATCCCTGTGATTTCATTCTCAGTTAGGAGTTACATCTTATGAAGTGAGGTTAATATTTTCTCAAGGAAGAACATATTTACAAACATGCAAATAAAAACAGTACAAGAGGGGGTTTTCATTCTGCTCAAAAGGACTTTGGGGGGGGGGGGGGGGGGGAGGAAGTCTGTTGGAGTCTTCAGGAGGAGCTAAAAACTCAAGCAGAGAAATGACATGACAGAAGCAGGTTGGCAAAGTGGTAGAGTTTAACAGTCCATTTATTGATTCTTTTCTGAAAAGAGTAAATATTTTTTTTTCTGGCCAAACAGTTGCCTGAGGAACTGGTTCCAAAGAGAGGCAAGGGTGTTATTAATCATTAAGAAAGGCTGGTTTCCTGTGGGGCAGCTAGTAAGCTGACTTCCCTGGAAGATCAGTGGGGTGTTTATAGTAAGCAGCACCCCTTCTGCCCAAGAAAGCTTTAATGGGAAGCAGGGGAATATGGGGACAATCCTGTAGTTATTAATGTAATAGTTCAGAATTAGCAAGCTGATAAAAGTAATAGCAATTATGAAATACACACTTCTCTTTGGGATGTTGTCTTGGATGTAGCCATTTTTCTTTGCCCTTTAGCATTTTGTGTTTACCTTCAAATTAATGATTTCTTGCCAGAAGTTTATATTTAATTTGGTGCAGTCTTGTATTTAGAATCTCCTAGGTTCAACTGCAGGGAGTGGGGGAGAATAAATGTCAAACTGACATACTTTATTCTTTTTTCAGTATGTTTAGGGGTACCTTGAACATCCCAAGTCAGAATATCATCAAGACATGTTCTCTTTGGTTATGAGACTAAATGTCTTTGGAAGTTGCTTCCCAACAATTAGCTAAATTTGTTGGAGTTGGTGGTTTTTTGTAAATGCATCAAATAAACATTTAGCTGATTTTAGTAATTTCTTTTGATGTTACTCTGTAGATTGGCTTCTTCCCAGTGTGTAAGTAATATTTATGTACTATCATTCTTTCCTTAACTAAAACCAAAATGAAATAAATAAGTTTGTTCTCTGCAGGGTAGATATATGCAGTATATACAGCAGTGGTTCAATTTTCCCTCTTGTCCAGATGCTTTAGACTCGTGCTAATGTTGTCAAACCTGTGATGGTACAGCTTTTTATAGCAAGCAGGGGATTACTAATTTAACTCTGACCATCCTTTGACAGCTGACTTATTAGAGAGACTTCAGCTTCCTAGGCCTGGTTTTAGATGTGTAATAATATTTTAACCAAGACTACTGAGTATAAAATATGAGAAAGGACCTCTCAAATCTAAATAGAGTACACTAGGAGTTCTTCATCCTACTGTAGAAGTGCACCTTTCATATTGTCTGGCTTTAGTCTTGTGTATTTGGAAGTAGACTTTGAAGAGGCTTGTGTTGTAGGAATTAAAAGGCAAGTTCAGTGCCCAAGAGTGTTTTAACATTGCTTTGCATTCTTGCTCTTGCCCTTCCTCTGCTGTAACCTTCTTTGCTCCCTTTTTCTGTTTTTAGCAGCTCTGCCCTACATTGGCTCTTGCCTGCATCTCTTCCACCAAGTGATTATTCCATTTGCTCCATCTATCCCTGTCTTTTCTTTACCACTTCCCATAGTGTTCAGCAAGTCTGCTAATGCTTTTTCTTTCTTTGAAGGAAGGAAGAATTAGCACTAAAGTCTTGCCTTTCGGTTCTGGGATCTGTTACTAGGCTAGAGCAGCAGACCTGTCAGCTGCAGGGAGGGTTCCACCTCTTTCTAGCCTGGGCTGAAGCTTGCAGAGCTGTGAATGACTGTGCTTGAGATCAGTTTTATTTCCAGTGAGTACATACAAACAGGTGGTTACATGTTCTGAAGCTGGCCGTATCTAAGTAATACATAAGGCAGACAAAGCAAAAGGTATGTGTCTGAGACTGTAGCTGCTAATGACCTATTAAGAATCGGAATAGACTGTGACTTCTAATTTGAGTTTTCTTTTACTTTTCAAAAGGATTTTTTGAGCCTAAAATTAAAGGCTGATAAATATTACACTATGACAGATTAGTATCTACTTCCTGTTTTGTTTTATTCTTGGATATCTTCCCAGTATCTCTGAAGGACCTGGCTGACCTGTCCTGGAAGTGCCTGAACAGCAGTCTTTGAACCACTGTGGTTTCCAGACAGTGTTTTATTTTAGGCCAAAATTATCTTTGTAACTGAAGATGGACTGCAAACTGTATCAGTTCTAATAAGTTGCTTTTCAGTTGTTTTTGTTAAGAGTATGAGCAACCTGCACTGAAAGTCCATCTCTTGGGCCCTTGTGTTAGGAGTCTGCTTCTGACCTTTTGCCTGTGGATCAGTTTTTAGGTTTACTTTTACATATATATATATATATTAGGACATGATCTATGGTAATGGAATTATGCAACTCTCAATAAAACTAAGTCTGTTGCATTGCCAATGCTACCTGTATTTCTTAGCAAGTAGTTGAAAGAAATAGCAGAATCTTCCTTTATCTTTAATGCTTTATAGCACTAGAACCCAAAGTTTTCATGTGGTATTGTTTTAGTGGAGTGGGAAGAAGATGTGATGTGTGGGTTTCTACTTCCATGGAACATGCATTGGTGGTCCAGTACCTCCCATGTGCTGGATCTTACTCAGTGTGCACATATTGGTGATAGTTTAAGGGACTGTGAGTTCCTTTGTGGGGAGAGGATGGTGGCAACCACACATGACTGTTTCCTGCCTCTGCCAGGCCTTCTAGGGGGCTGGATTAATTGTCTTTTTGGCCACTCTTGGAGCCATTTGGTTATATTTGCTTGAAGACAAAGTTTATAGATGCAGCTACATAATAACTTCAAGTATTGAGAGAAGTCGCTTTTGGGTTTAAGAACTTTTGTATTGAAATATTTCTGCCAAGAACTTCTGAAAGATCTAGTTTTGCATGTTTGCTTTGAGGTAATTCAAGTGAACAGTGTCTTGGCACCTATAATTACATAATTTGTGAATCTGTGTGTATGCACTGTCCTGTTGTCCAGGTCATCAGTGAAGATAGTAAACAGTGTTGCTCCCAGTATTAATCCCTGGGGTGCACCACTGTGAGGGGCCTCCAGCTGGGCTATGTGCTGTTCACCACAACCTTTTGAACCCAGCAGTGCAGCCAGTTCTCAGTCTGCCTCACTGCCTCCTTTAGTTGGTGCTTCATCAGCTTGTCTATGAGGCTGTGATGGTAGACAGTGTTAAAAGCCTTACTAAAGTAGTGATGAACAGCATCCAGTGCTCTCCCATCAAGGTTACAAGGTTGGTCAGGCATGACTTCCCCTTCATAAATCTGTGCTGACTATTCCCAGTCACCTTGCCCTTCATATTTTTGGGAATGGCTTCCGAGTTTACTTGCTTCAACCACCCCTCCACTCAGTAATGGTGAGGCCATACGTGGGGTACTATGTCCAGTTCTGGGCTCCACAGTACCAGAGAGATGGAGCTGCTGGAGAGTCCAGTGGAGGGCCACTAAGAAGATTAAGGGACTTTCCTCCTGTGGAGAAAGGCTGAGAGAGCTGGGACTGTTCAACCTAGAGAAAAGAAGGCTCAGTGGGATCTCCTCAGTGTGTATAAACACCTGAAGGGAGGATGAAAAGAAGGCAGATCCAGACTCTTCTCTGGCCCAGTGACAGGACAAGAAGCAACGGGCACAAACTGAAACAGAAGGTTCCCTCTGAACATCAGGAAACGCTTTTTTACTGTGAAGGTGCCAGAGCACTGGCTGGTGACAGTCTCCTTTTTTTTTGAGACATACAAAAGCCATCTGGTCATGGTCCTGGGCACCTGGCTTTATGTGACCCTGCTTGAGCAGGAGGGTTGGACAACTTCACCTCCAGCAGTCCTTTCCAATGTGAGATTCTGTGAGATTATTTTTTTTTTTTAATTTAAGTGTTTCTTTTCCTGATACTCTTTCACTGAGGATGAGTCTTCCTTACACCAGGTCTCAGGGTCTGGGATTCCTGAAGGCAGGCCTTACCCGTGAAGGAGGCATAGAGTACCCAAGTCTTTTTTCTTTGTCACCAGATCTCCTGCCCCATTCAGCAGCAGGCTCACACCTTGCCTAGTCTTATCTTCCTTTAGCTGCTGGTGCACCTGTAAAAGCCATTCTTACTGTCTTGTAGTTCCTGTCCCTTGCCAGGTTCAACTCCAAGTGGGCTTTGGCTTTTCTGACCCCATCCCTGTGTGTTCAGTGTCTTGTTTCCTCCTGGGTCACCTGTCCCTGCTTACACCTCTTCTGTTTCTTTGTTTGAGTTTTGTCAGGAGCATCTTGTTCATTCATGCAGGCTTCCTGCCACCTTTGCTTAATGTTCTGCATATAGAGATCAACCATTCCTGAGCTCCAAGGAAGTGATCATTGAAAGTCTCACCTCTTTACAGTTCTTAAAAATGATGGAGCAGAAGAGCTTTCTTTCCATCCTTCAGTTTTCATGTGTGTGCACTTAGAAGAGGTGAAAGTAGTAGGCCACTAGAGCATATTTTGTGAGACCAAGAACAGGTGTCCAGGTTAACAAATATGGAGTTGTCCTCTTGCATCAAATCCCTGGTTCTGGGAAGCTGTGTAAGATTTGTTGTGGCATTTGATGCTACTTTTTTTTTTTTTTTTTTAATAAATACAACAGACTATGATTTATTGTTTTGAAACTTTCAGCTAAAAGTCAAAGTGTTCTGCTTAGGCATATGGATAATTTTGTTACATTTTTAATACCTGTATAGGCAGCATTTTGGTGTTTGTCAAAATGGTTCTGTTTTACTACTTTGATAGACACTACACCTTCCTTTTAAAATTACTTTTCCAGGCTTTCACTGGGATGTAATGAATTGTCACCAATATGCTCTTTCATTGACCATTGATGGAATGGAACAGAGGTTGATATCAGTGTTCACAAAGCTAGGCTTCTTTGTTCTTCAAAAACAGTCATGCAATGTTCAGATATTCCAGTCTTTTCTGCTGCCCTCCACCTATTTACAGAATAATTTATTAAGTTCCACCAGTTGAACCCTTGTTACAAAGGCATTTCTTTAATGCACCTGCATGGGTTGGTTTTTGTTGAACATGTTACTAGGAAATAGCTACTGATGTGTGTCTAAAAGCCTGTGACCCGTTTGTTTCACTTTTTTGATTTTTTGCATAAACAAAACTGACTTTTCAAAACAGGCTCACAACCCTGTGAGCCAATGCTCATTGCCTTGTACAGGCTGTGGCATCTGGTTGCTCTGTGAGCTTCCAGGTGGCATGGCTCAAGATGCTGGGATTCAGGAACTTGGTGAGACTAAGACATTTCAACAGTCTCTTTGTGGCACTCCACTGCTAACCTCTGTAAACCAGCAGCACTCCTGTCACTGTTACTGCTCAGCGTGGAGGGTCATACTGCCCGGGTTTGGATATTCCTGGTATGTCTTAATCTTTGGAGGCTGTCATATATGTATCCATGATCTCACAACTGGATTATCTTTTCTTTGGAAGCTGCCTTCTCCAAATAAAGTGGATCTCGGCAGGAAGCTGAGCTGTGTATGGATTAATTTCTTTCCTCAAGGAACTTTGCATCTTAAAATAGTATTTTCAGACTTGCACAAAGTAGCAAGGGTTGGCTAGTGAAGAAGGAGAAATGGCTGTCTACTTGGAATGGCCAGCAACAACGTTTAATCTTCCACTTTGCTAAACAGAGTTGCATTGATAGCATATTAATATATTAACTCTCCTTAAAATAGAGAAGCATCCATTCCCTCTGGAGAATGCTGCACCTGGTCCTGTCAGTCAGAAACAAGTAAAATGGGTGTTGTCAGACCGATTTAAGAGACTTTGTGTTCTGATGCAGTGAAGAAGCCGATATAACTGTAAAGTTTGGAGTTGCAGAAAATGACTGTTGGGTTTTCGTGTGGTTGTCAGATTCAGATTGCTCTCTGTTCTCTGTCTGTCCCTTTTTCTAGAAGTCAGCATTCAAACAGTTATTTCTCGCTTTGTTCCCAGCTGATGCTTGGGAGTAATAGTGAGCTCGGTGAGGGCTCATGACATCGTCATTTTTGCATTTCTTAATGCTCTATTGAAAAAATAGAAATCCTACTTTCAAGACAACGATGGATAATGTTATGATTTCCTTCAGTCACTGTAGGATGCCTGGCTTGTACAGCCTGTTTCTCTGCCTTATTAAATCTTTGAATCTGTGCCTGAATACAAAAAACTGTCCCATTGCACTTTTGAGTCTGGGCATTAAGAAGACTAAAATGAAATGATAGCCTAGTGCAATAGCTGCCAACTTTATTTTGTGGTGTCTTGTAGTTGGTCTCTGTAAATGATTTGGAGATATAGTGCAGAGTTACATGTAATGATAATGAACAGCCAAAAACTTTGCAGACTCCAGTAAATGGAGGTCATTGTCTTAAAGGTACAATGTGTGCCTGCTTTGAAGGTGGGAAGTTAGTGTAGTGATGCAACTTTAATTTGTTTTACTGGTGTTTTACTGTTGTACTCTAAGAAAGCAAAATTCTGTGCAACTTTGGGGAACATTTTGCCTTCTGTAAGGATACAACTTTATCTTTTCTAGAAGACTCGCAGAAATGCCAGATTAGGTTAATAACAAAAAGCTGGTTTGAGCACACTTCTGCAGACTTCTGCCCTGACAGTATGCGACAAGTTGGCCTAAGGCGTGGGACATGAGCAGTCAGGTTTTGGAAAGGACTGCTGCTCCCAGAATGCATTTTTCTTTGGTGGAAAGAAATTTACCAATATCATCTGCAGCAAGATGTCAGGAGTGGCTTCTCTATGATAATAGACATGGTGCTCATATTCAGTTCTGTCCTTTGTGTTCCCTAAGGAAGAATTGTTCAGAGTGGAAGTCATCTCTAGCTAGAAATTTGCCAGATGAGTAGATGGTGGTTCTATTTGTGGAACCAGGAAATTCAGCTACAAGAAATGGGAAGCAGAATATTAACAGCACCAGCCACTGTTGTCAGGAGCCATACTGCTGCTTTTCCCCTTATCCTTGAGATTATATTACACAGGAACAAATTTTCATTCTGGGTTGATGGATGTAAATTTCATTTCATCTTGCAGGTGTTTTGGATGTGGCTTGCTGGTTAATGCAGTGTCCAGTTCCTGGTCCTTTGCTGCTGAAGAAGAAGTGGCAGTGTTCCTGGTGAAGGAGACAGGGCTCTAGCTGTGGCAGCAGGCCTTAAAGCTGCTTTCTGAGCTGTGCTTCCTTGCTGTGGCACAGGGAGCCATGCAGGTCTAAGATGAGATTGAAAGGTGCTGGGTCTCCAGAGGCCTGGGACTGCTGAAAGTCCAAATGGCTGGAATCTGTGGCAAGTGGATTATCTATGCTGGCTGTACAGGAGTGAGGTAGCCCCAGGAAAATAGAAACGCAGGTAGTTAGGAATAAGAACAGTGAAGTCTCAATTTGGAGGGATCAGAGCCAAGAGATACCTGGGGCTTCTAGGGGGGCTATAGAAATAGTTGCAGCTCCTTATTTGAACACTTTGGAATGTTGCTTGTAGTGTCTGGTCAGCCCTACCCCTGGTTTTGATGCATGGTCTGTCTCAGGGTTAGGCAGATGCATCGGTGACGTGGCCAGTGGTTTGCATGGAAATAAGGCAGTGTAGAAAAACTGATTTTCAGCAGGCATGTTAACAGTGCATTAGTATACTTGAGGCACTACTCTTGTGAAAAGATGATGTTCAATCTTTCTCCCTTAAAACAGAGATGAGGGCTTTGTTCAAAAAGTGGTGTGGTCATCCTGGACATGTTCTGGGGCTGAAGAGTGCAATGCACTTGCTCTGTAAAGGGTGTGCTAAAATAAATGTTCAGAATATTTCTGCTTTAGTCTGTTTTGTCACCTGCAAACATACAAAATAAATGTGCTACCAAGCAGTTCTACTATAGTTATTCTGAATTCTGAGGATTAAAATTTCTGAGGAGCTGATGGCAGTTTACAGTGCCTTGTGGTCTGTATACATTTTGGTAATTAATTTATCAAACATTTGAAAGCTCAGGGGTGAAGCCAAGTAATACTTTTTATTGCTGGATCTTTCTTGTACCTGACAGCCCAGTAAATGCCTGTGTTAAAAGCTTTCTTATTTCAAAACACTGCAGTGACAGTAGTTTGTATAAACATGGAGGAGAGTAAAGGCTCAAGTTGCTAACTGTAAATGCCAGAAGATAAAAAAGGGCTTGGAGGAACTTGCTCCTTCACTTTCAAGGATTGGAATAAAAAGATCAGAAAACTGACAGTATTTCACCTGAAACTTTTGGTCATGCTTTCTAGAATAGTCACCATTTTAACCACTAGATGGGGAGTGGGCTTAAGGCAAGTGGGTTTGGAAGGCTTGGAAGGCTTTCCAACTGTGAAGCCCTCAATTACATCACTTGCCAGGCATTCATAAGAAGCTTCTTAAATTTTCTCTCTTTTTTTTTTTTTTCTTTTTTTTTTTTTACAATACACATAGCACTTAAATGTTGTCAGAAGTTCCTTTCTGAACTGTCAAAATATTATTTTGGGATTAGATTTGCTGAGTGCTTGGTATGCTGTGGTTGTTTTCCAGGACACTAAAGTTACAGTATCTTGAAGTGTAATCATAACTGGGTTTGAATGAAAGGCACATGGTGTATCTGATGTAGGCTGCATCTGTATCACCTAGCTGCCTGGAGGAGAAACTTTGATGTATGGATTAGTTACATTAGAAGGGCTCAGAAACTGTGGCAAATGCTCTTACAGGATCTGCTGCCTGCGCCATGGGCATAGGAGATGTGGGTTGTCAATATGATGTCTCTACATAATTATCTGATTGGAAAGGAGCAGCCTAGCAGGCAATAGTAAGTCGTATTGGAGTTGCAATATGTGTAGAAAGCAGAGGGTAGGCAAAGGTGTCAAGACAAAAATAAACAGAACTGATAGGAGAGTTTTTTAGTGCATAGAAATAATCGTGGGCCCAATTGCTACTAGGTTGCTTGAGGGCATTCCACTTAGGTCGAATTATTGTTGCAATTAAACAGTAGTCCTTGGCATTAAGTATCTTCATCTTTAAATCTCTTCCTTGGAGACAGTCCAGTTAATTGGAATATATGTTATTGCCTAGTTTTGCATTATTTATGCCACTGACTATAATGCAATTAAAAAAGGACTTAAAAAAAAAAAAAAAGTCCATGCAGTTATACCCAATAACTGTTTTTGCTATTCAGCCAGGCTCAGTTTCTTCTGCCCTAGCTGCTATGTGAAGCAGATACAGTAATGTATAGTGATATATACCCAATATGCATCCAGTCTTTTCTGTGCAGCCTAGGGAATTTACATACAAAATATGTATCTGATGTTACATCCCCCCCCTCCCCTTTTTTTTCCTTTTTTTAAATAACACATGGAGGAATGGGTTAACTTCTTGTTAGAAGTTTTTCTACCTCTTTAAAGAGGTGCTGCCTTTTTTTTTTTTTTTGGTGGTTAAAATTAAGATCATTACTATCATCCTAAAGCTTTTAATTGCATCCAAGGCTCTGTCAAAATCTCAAAGCACATCAACTGTCTTGAATGGGGACTGAACTTCTGCTTTTAGTCCTTAGTTTTGCGGCAGTGTAACAAGCACTATACTGTTTTCACCTCTATTAACATAATATTGCTGAATTTTAACTCTTGCTTATACCTTCCTAGTCATCAGCGGTGACTCATTTTTCTTACTGTTGTCACTTTGTCTCTAAGCAAAATACTGGGAATGGTGATAAAAAGTCCTAGTTCTTGATCACATAAGTCATCATGGATATTAAGGTTTCCATAAAGCAGTTTTAGTGACTATCCTGTATTTACCATGTAAGTACACTGTGTGCATGCTAGCGTGGTTCAGGAAGTCACTGTCTGAAATGACGCACCGACGTGATTTTGAGCATTGTTGGCACATTGCAATGAGAAGTAGAGAGGTTGTGTTAAGTCATATCAGGAGCTATTTTGGAAATTTATGAAACCTTTGGATCTTTACAGATCAGTTCAAGTACAGGCAAAGGTAGCACGTAGTTACTAGTTCAGTCTTAGCATAAGAACATTTGAAATTAAGCATTGTATAGTATGTTATTTCCTAATGTATGTGTACAGGATAATAGGTAAAACCAAAGTAACCTTCTGTGTCTTAAATAGCTGTGAGATACTGGCTAATAAAGACTTGGGGCGGTGTCAACATCTTCGTATTTATGGTTTTACAGTTTGGGGAGATTTTCTTATGTAAGCATTGGGAGGGTAGCTCTCGACAACAACTAGTCTCATTCCTTTGGTGGACCAGATATTTTTAAAGTTTCGTGGATATGTTGAGGGGATTGCTTTTGAGATTACACACTCATAGCAAACAGCCCTTCCAGCATAAAACATGTAAGCAGTGTTCTCACAATCAAAGTGTATTTTTATTGAAACACAAGTCAATCATGTGACTGTCTGATGCCTTAGTAAACAGCCCAGCTGTAGAATTAAGCACAAGTAGGATCTTGTTGAAAAATAGATGCTTTGCATGAACTGGATTTTTGTGTATAAATACAAAAGCAAAAATGTTATCTCACAGTGTTTTTTGATGTACTCAGTAACTGTTTTTAAAGTAGTGACAAATTCATACACTGTGTTTCTCAAGTTTTCACTAATTAAAAGAACATACTGGCAAAACCCCATTTTTTTTCTATAGTTGTTTTTGCTCATTCAGTGTTTAAGAATTTATTCTTAATCAGTTAATTTTAGATTATTGTACTTTTGTTATGATACTGTGCCTACTTTAAGGAACAGTGATGCTTAAAACCACTGGCTGGGTAGATTTCTTGAAAAAAAAATAGATGTTTGGGAGAAGCAAGTAGCCCAGAGAGTGGAGACAGAGGTAAAAGGTACCTACCTCCTGAATAGGATAAAATCTGATAACTGATTGTTATCCTGATTGTTAAGGAGAGAAAAGATGTGGGGAGGAATACTTGAATAAAAAAATAAAAATGAGGCTTGCAGAGAGCTTATCTCAGGAAGACTGTTCTTGTTAAGAAGTGACAGGGACAACCTATTTCGTTTGCTTTACCTGAGAGAGGAAATATGCAGAGTCCCATTACAAATGGGTCATGTGGCTAAATCAGGTCTTTGAAAGGAAAAGGAAAATAAAACTGAAACTTTGTATGAAGTTGGAGAAGCTGACCTGGGTCATTTCACAACCTCATGAAGAAGGGAAACTACTGCATTGGCACTTGGAGCACAAGAAGCTGGTTGACCATACTGGAGAAAAATCTCTCTGTTGTGCTTCTCCTGTAGCTCTTTAAGTACCTGTTCTCGGTTGCTATCACTGTTACTTTTCCTCTGGTAAAAGACAGGGTGAGGGGAGAAAAGAAATAAAAGACTTAAGATGAGGATGAAAACTGTAGACTTTAAAAAGAAGCAGAGCAGAGCAACTTTGGTTCTCCTTGTTCCTCCAGGAGATGGTGAATGCTGCTCAGTGCTGTTCTTTATAGAGACAGGGAGATAGCAGGGGATGTGGGAAGTCTTTTCTTTTCTTTTTTTATTTTTATTTTTTTTAGTCAAGACTGAGGAAGGAGCCCTGTGACTTCGTGGGGTCTTGAATCTGGGGAGCAGATACTACAAAAGGGAGGAATGATGAGCTGAATCTCATGAGATGGAACTGGAAGACAAGTGCAGTGTGTAACCAACGTATGTGTGTGCCAGGATCTCCCTCTTCCTGCAGAACATGCATTTCTGGGGCTGTGGGCTGCTGCTGAAGACTGCATTCTTGACTTGATGATCAGATTAGAAATCTAAACATGGCAGTCCTTATGTTATATTTTATATAAGGGAGAGTTTATAGTTTCTTAACTAGCAGGAAGGAACTGCATTTGAGGGGTGCAAGTTGTTTTTAGAGAGCAGAAGAACCTGGGGTACTCTGTATTGGGCTGTGCGTTGGGCTGGTTCAGAGTACAGCACTTTGCCACAAGGAGCAAGTATATCAAAGCTAGCTCTTAAAGAAGGAAATAGTGTAGATTATGGCTAAAGGAGTTCTTGGGAAACATAAAGTTACATTGTATTTTAAGTGCAATGCAATCCTAAATTGAAAAAACACGGGCTTTTCTATCATTAGACTTATTACTGTTTTCTGTTGGTTATTTTTGTCAGCATTGGCATCAGTGTTACGGGAATATTTCCGATCCTTTGTTAGAAGCGCCGTATAATCACAGGAGGTCCCACTTCCAGGAGAGCTTACAACTTAAATGGAAGGTCAGAAGTGTGCTAGCGAAGAAAGGTACACAAACACAGTGCACTGCAATGGCATTGTATTTCGTAGAGCTTTTGGGGCAAGATTATAAAGGAGATGAAGGAATGGAAGAAAGAGGAAAAGGCAGTGGTGGGAGAGGAGAAATAATAGCAAGAAGAGAAGGGGCGGAGTACAGAGAAGGTGAGAAATTGAGAGCTGGGGGAAAGGGATTGAATCACTAACTAATTAGTCATTTATTTAGTGGGAACATCTAGAGTAATACTTTAGGAGTGGTGAGTGTTAATGCGGTTTCCAAGTGACACGATGTAGGTGGTTTTCACAAGCAAACATTGTGTTCATTGTAAATGTATAAACTGATTTTTTCTTAAAGATCACAGATCTCTTCCTCCACCCACACTGTTCTTACACTTCTTGATTTCATGCTTTCTATTTGCTATAAAATGTCTATCTTTTTACCCACACTCATAAGATTAAAGTTTAGGAGGAAAAAACCCAAAACAAACAAACTTGATCAGTGGAAGCAAAAGATCACATTCCCTGTAAACCTGGTCATATCAAGGGTAAAATTATGTTCTCCTACATACAGATTGGAGAACTCCTAGCAATTGCCTATAGGCATTAAGCTTGTCCCTTGACACCCTGGCTGCTCAACATATGTTGATACAAGATGATGATACACTTCCCTTTCTGAAGTAGAGGTGAAAATGACTTAGTCTAAGGCAATCAAACTAGAAAAAAAAATCGCAAGCCTGGTTTGTGTGCATCCTACTCATCTGTCCTCCCTCTCGATACAGCCAAGGAACATATCCCGCAGCCACCCACTGCACTCACCTCTCTGTGCTCTTTGCACGGCTTGAGAATTCCCGCATCTTCTCCTTGTCTGCCCTTCTCAACCCATATCTGTCCTTCTGATACTGATGCTAGATCTGCACCCATCACCTTCTGCGCTAGTATATTCCGAGAAGATGCGTGGGGTCGGAACTATTATGTAATGAGAACATAATGTAATTAGAATCTACAAGGATCTGAATTAAAGAAGATACAGTGTTACAATACTGCATTGGAAATATACTGAGCAAAGATAAACTTGATAGATAACTTCTGCTGTGGGAATTCCTAACTTGATTGTTAGTGTAAAAGCTCAGCAAATTTTTGAGGAGCTGGTTTACTATTGTATAAAGTAAAAAGTTATAGCTGAAACAAATATGGATGCCCCCTCCCTGGAAGTGTTCAAGGCCAGGTTGGATGAGGCTTTGAGCAACCTGGTCTAGTGGAAGGTGTCCCTGCTGATGGCAGGGGAGTTGGAACTAGATGATCTTTAAGGTCCCTTCCAACCCAAACCATTCTATGATTCTATGAAATAAGGCTTATAAGGACATGTCAGTTCTGTCTCTTGGTCAGTTCTTGCTTCACCCATCAACTTGTTGGACATTTTTAATCAAATTTGACAGAGTGGAAGAACTCAAACATAAGTTGGTCTGCTTGCTGGAGGGAAAGCCGTGTTGAGAATACTTTATCTGCTTGGCCTGTTTGTTAGTCAACACAGAATCATAGAATGGTTTGGGTTGGAAGGGACCTTAAAGATCATCTAGTTCCAACCCCCCTGCCATCAGCAGGGACACCTTCCACTAGATCAGGTTGCTCAAAGCCTCATCCAACCTGACCTTAAACACTTCCAGGGAGGGGGCATCCACAACTTCTTTGGGCAACCTGTTCCAGTGTCTGACCACCCTCACAGTGAAGAATTTCTTCCTAATATCTCATCTAAACCTACCCTCTTTCAGTTTAAAGCCATTTCTCCTTGTTCTGTCATTAACTGCCCTTATGAAAAGTCCCTCCCCAGCTTTCTTGTAGCCGCTTGAGGTACTGGAAGGCCGCTATAAGATCTCCCCGGAGCCTTCTCTTTTCCATGCTGAACAGCCCCAACTCTCTCAGCCTGTCCTCATAGGAGAGGTGATAACATGTGCAGTTACATCAAAACCTGCAAAAGAAAATGCTGGCTGGCTAGTAAAGTCATGCGGGGAGGGAACTGAAAGCAATGTGGAGTCCTGGAAGAGATGTGGAGGGATTCTGGGGCCAATGGAAAAGGCGTGTGTGTGTAAGAAAGGGAGATGCATATCCAGGCAAAATCGGACTTTGTATATTCTGCATCATATAGAATAAATTCTTTAAAGACCAACACAGTTAAATACTTAAAAATTAATATGGTGCTTGCTTAGCACAATTATTATATTCACAGTTTTCTAGCAAAGGTGGCAAGCTTGTATTTTTACCCAGTGAGTGAGAGGTAGATATCTTTATAGTGACTCATGATGGATTTTTTTCTTTTTTTCTATCAAACTTAACTGCAGTTCTATATAGTACTGCAGTGAACTTCTTGGTGGCCATGTGAATGTGAAAAGCTGGGGGTTTTTGTTAATGATTAAATGGATTATTTTTTTCTGAAGTATTGTTTGGGAAGATCCATATTTTATCATCGAAACTTGGCATTGCTTCCATATGGAAATGTGGTCAAGTTCTCTAATACCATAATTATTAGCTTTCTTAAATGAAGTGTTTAAGCAGTAATGTTAAAAAAAAAAAAAAACCAAAAAAAAACCCCAAAAAACCAAACCACAACACCACCACACACAAAAAAAATGCAAACAAACCAACCAACCAAAAATGCAAACCAAAACAAAATCCACCCAAGCACATGCACTTGGAGGTAATTCTTTAGTACTTTCAGGATTTTTGTACAGACTTTTCATGGTTACCTTCTAAAGCTCCTAGGTTGAACTTGCTCACTTTTTAAAGCTGTAAGTCAAGGGGGGTGAAGTTTTACAGGTCATTAAAATATTTGTATGTGATGTGGAAACAGGTTCAAAGTCTGATACAACACAACTGCTCTTTGATGGCAGTATTAGAGGGGGGGGATGGATCATTTACACCCCTCGCTGCCAGTTTTGGTGTGATTCTTTTTGCCAGGCCAGCTGATACACTATATTTGGAAATGTGGCTGTGTTGTGTGTTACCAGGCTTATTCATCATTGCTGTCAGCTACTCTCTCTCTGCAGAATGCTTTCAGGAATTTTCAACAACATTCACTTGAAAGGAAACATAGCATAGTACTTAAAAAAATATTAACCAGAAGACAACCAGAAAAGCAAACTTAAAAAAAAAAAGCCCAAACCACTTTTCCACTGAAATGTGTATTGTTATTCTGCAGATATTTATGAAGTCTGCAGTTCATTTCAGCCCTGAAGAATGTTTTTTATTTGTTTTTCTCTGCATGTCATGCAGCTATATTTTATATTGCTTCTCTGTTGTCATGCGTGTACTGGCAAACAGCCTGTCCTTTCATTGCTCTGTTGAGGAGCAGGCTCATACTTTATTTCTTTCTAAACAATAGTTTTAGTCACTTGCAAAAAAAGATGCTTCATATCTGAAACTTTATTTCAAATTAAAAAATGCTGTTTTTTCTGAAGTTACAAATCTTTGGATTTTCTTTTTTTTTTTTTCCTGAAGTTACAAATGTTTGGAATTTCAGGGATTTCAGTAGAAGTGAAATCTAACTCTAAAATCTGTTTTATGAAATGTAATTTTAATTACAAAATGTAGTTTTAGAAAGGAACCACGCTTACTTTCTCTATATTGGGTCTCATATTATCAATATAACTCATCATTTGCTGGTTAAAATTGACAGAGAGCATTGCTCAACTAAAATGTTTTTAGCCAAGTGTGAAATCAGATTTTATGTTGTATGTTAGTTTCAGAAGTTTTGAAAAAAGTTTCATAATCTATTTTTATATATTATATATATTATGTGGGGTTTTTTATACAAGGCTGCTCTGCTAGATTGGTATTTGGAATATGTTTTCTGGACAACCATGTATAGCAACAATTCCTTTCAAATTACAGCTTTTACTAAGCAAAGATCCGTCAGATGCATTAGACTAAATAGTTCTGTCTGTTTCATGGAACTGGGCAGTGAATGGAAATAAGTATTGTAGGAAGTGGGGACCTATTTTTCTGATTGAGAATTAGATAAAAAAGTACACTTCTGATTATGATAGATGATTCCTTACAAGGATATACTTCCATAACAAGATAGCTCAAGTTATCAGTCTGCTGTTTTTGTTTTTTCATGTGAGATAGACTTGCTGATTTAATCATGCATGCAGAGTATCTTCTCTATAGAAATTCTGATGACGAAGAAGCACTGGTTTAGACAAGATACATGCATCAAAGGAGAGAGTGAAAATACTCACAGAGCTTATTTCATGTTCATATACTGGTAGCATCCTACTGAAAAAATGCACTTCTGATTACAGTGCCATCCATCTAATGAGTTCTGTTCACCAGACTTGTTTTTTCCTATATTTTCACTGCGTGTTATCTGAGTAGTAGGAGCTGAGAAAGATCTTGTGTTAGCCTTGAATTTCTTACTTGCATAGAGCAGAGTTCAGCTAGAGATTAGAGAAAATTTTTTTTGCTTCTAAAACAGTAGAGGCAAAAAAAAGATAGTAATACAAATACTTAGCATTGTTCAAATTTTTATTTTTGTCATATTTAGGAAGCTGAAGTTCACATATTCTAAAATCAGCTTTATCTTTAGACATAACTCTTGGCAATGCTTTCACTGCAAAAATAGGTTCTCACTACTAACGTGTTTCATACAGGGTAGAATTCAAAATGTAGTGCTAAGTGTACCATATTCATACGGCTTCATGTATTGGTGTATCATTGTTCTGATTACATGGTGGCACTTTTCATGTCTCCATGTATAACACATGCACAGTTGTCTTTGGGTTTTTTCTTCTCAGAAAATCTGCAAATGGATGTTTGTATTCCAGGCGGATTCTTCTTCTAAATACAACTTAAAAGGAAAAAAAAATCCCAACCAAAACCACAGTGTTTTGGTAGTTGTGTATACAGAACATTTACTTAGACTGATTTTCCTTAATTTATTGGTCGATACACATACTTTGTTCTTAGAAATGAGAAACCAAAATCCTTCAAAATAATATGTTGTTCAACTTATCTTAATATTTATGAGCATCTTGATTGATATAAAGTATATGTCATCATAGAATCATAGAATGTATTGGGTTGGAAGGGACCCTCAAAGGTCATCTAGTCCAACCCCCCTGCAGTGAGCAGGGACATCTTTACTAGAGCAGGTTGCTTAGACCCCCATCAAGCCTGATCTTGAATATCTCCAAGGATGGGGCTTCTGTCACCTCTCTGGGCAACCTGTTCCAATGATCCACCACCCTCATATTGAAGAACTTTTTCCTAACATCCAACCTAAACTACTCGTTTCTAGTTTAAAACCATTGACCCCTTGTCCTATTGCTACATGCCCTTGTGAACAGTTCTTCCCCAGCTTGGACTCTGTCTCCAGAGACTTCTCTTAGGAGTAGAAAGGTCTAAAATAAATGTAACAGGATGGCATATGAGAGAGGGGAACACTCAAGTGAATAGGCGATGTGCAAATAAGGTCTTTGTGAAGGTGGCCTCCTGTACCAAGAGCTCTGCTTGTGTTTTTACAAGTATGAGAGCATTACTAGGGGGAAGAAGAAGAAAAAAAAAAAAGGAAGACCATAAAAATTAAACTTCTCTAAGGTTTTTTTTTGTTGGTATTGTTCTTCTATGGCTTTGTCTTACACTATTTTATGGCAGGTTGGCCGTTTATATTGATCCTATTTCCAATTTGTGCTATTATAAATTCAAAACGGATCTCATAATGAGCATTACTCCATGCTTCATCTGAGCTGCAAAATGTTATCAAATCTCGTATCAAATGTAATTGCTTGTGGTAGAGCAATGTCTTTCAAGAGGATGTCCAGTTACAAACTTCAAGGGGTGTGAGCAGCCAGTGTGATTGCATGGAATCTGTGGGATCTCTCCTTACTGGCCTGCATGTGAGGGCTTTTCATGGTAGAAACTGTACTGGGAAGGCAAATTACACAACTTGAGGGGGACTGATAAGCAGTGCAGATGGGTTGTTTGAGCCTCTGATATCTGCTAGAGAGACCTAAAATCGGGGTGGGGGGGGCAGTGGTTATGCTCCAGGACTTCAGTCTCATGTACTCAGGGATAGTCTTGTTCCTTGTGCTGTGTTTAGTGTTGGAAGAGGAAATAATTTGGTTGGTTTGCCTTCCTTTTTCAATACACCTTATAGTTTTTCCTTTTGTTATGAGGTGGTGTTGTTTTAGGCAGTTTTGAGCTGTTTTAATTTTGAGTTAACAAGTTAACACTGTCAACCCTAATTTGCTTCCTTCATTTAAAGTTAGTATTTAAAATAGGCCTTGGACTTGGCAGTTTCTTGTTCACTCTGATATTAATGGAAAATGCAAGCAGACAGATTATGTACCTTTCCCACTAGAGGTTGTTTAACCTAATTTGTGTTTAATAGATCTGCCCTATACAGTTACTTAAGATATGGATTGCCATTGTTTCAGTCTCAGTCAGTGTGGAGAAGCAGCTTTTCAGCTCCTGGTCGATACATTCCAGTATTAATACCAGCTGCCAAAGAACAAAACTTCTGGATAGAGTATGGGAGGAAACTCTTTGTTTTGGATAAGCCAGCTACACTGACCAAGGATAAAATGATGCCTTTTATATATACAGAGTGCTCAGAACACCTGGAATCCAAAGTTCTACTTCTGTACAGTGGTTTTTAGCATATTTATGGTTTGTGCTGTGCAGGGAGTGACAGCTTAAAGCTGCTGTGGCTGGAGTGATCTTGATGACAGAAGCAGTTGAAATCTTTCAGATGTCCAAAGTTACCTGAATGTGTCTGACTCCCCTCTCACTGCACAGTAATTGGACATAGAATTTTCTATATTGTACAGGAAGATATTATGTACCATATAGACTGTGTAGGCTGTAGGTGAAAATATCAGTTGCAGTAACATCTACATTTCCTATGCAGAATCATAGGAAAATGTAGATGGGAAGGGACCTCTGGAGACCGAGAGCGTCAGTTTTCTGCTTTAGCTTCCAAGTTAAATCAGGTTGCTTAGGGCCTTGCTGGGTCAAATTTTTAAATTCTCCAAGGTAGCTTGGAGTTGCTGTTAAATTTCCATCCTGTTCCAGTGCTCAACCACCCTCAGGGTGAGGAGTTTCCCTGTATCTATTTGGAAGTTCCCTTGCAGCATCATGTGATTGTTGCCTGTTGACCTTCTGCTGTGCTTGCCTGAGAAGAATCTGCCTCCACACTTTGTATAACTCCATTACACAGGTGAAGGCCGTAGTGGGCTGAGCAAACCCAAGTCCCTCATCATGTCTTTCATCTCATGTGTCAGCCCTTTCGCTGTTTTAATGGCCTTCCTCTGGACATGCTCCAGTTTAACAATACCTCCATGCTGCATGGCCCAAAACTGTGCAGTACTCTCAATGTGGCCTCACCAAAGCCAAGCTGAAGGGAATAGTTACTTCCCTTGACCTGCTGTTTATGCTTTTGCTTATGCAGCTCAAACTACAGTTAGTTTTCATCACTTTAGGGGTGCAGTGCTGGCTTAGGTTCAACTTGCAGTCTGCTAGAGTCTCCAAGTCCTTTTCTGCAGAGCTGCTGCCTGTCCAGTCTGTAGCTGTAAAGCTGTATAGGGTTTTTTCCTTCCCAAATGCAGGACACTTTACATTTGTCTTTGTTTAACTTTATAAGATTCCTCTAGACCACTTTATCCAGTTTGAGGTCCCTCTGAATGTTGGCCCTGCCTTCCATGTTGACTGTTTTATATAGTGCAAACAGTGTCTCTGTTTTATATAGTCTGTAAATTTGTTGAGGATGCTTTCTGTCCTAGCATACAAATCTGATGATGTTGCCCAGTATTGACCACTGCAAAACACTGTGTCTAACCATTTGGCAGTTACTAACAATTATTGACCACAACTCATTGAATCTCATGGTCCAAGGAATTTTTTGTCCGCCTTGTTGTCCACCTCTTTGGTCCATGTCTCCTCAGTCTGACAACCAGGATGCTATGGAAGATAGTGTTAAAGCCTTGCTTGAGTCAAAGCAGCTGGCAACCACCCGTTCTCCCTGGTCCTCAGAGACACTTATTTCCTCAGAAGGCAGTCAGGTTGGCTTTATATCGTTTGCCTTTAGAAGTCTGTTGTCTGATCCCAGTCACCTTCATGTCTCTTATGCCTGTAAATGGCTTCCATTTAGGATTGGCTCTATGTTTGGTACAGCAAATGAAGTGAGACTGACTCCTATCGAGTTCCCTGGATCCTCTGTCCTCTCCTGCCCCCACCTTGCTTTTCTGTTGGGTTTTGTCTGTTTTTAAATTTCCTGTTTCCTGTCATAGGCAATCACTGTGACTTTTCAAAGACGATAGCCAGCAGCCTTCCAGTGACATCAGATAGCTTTCTCAGTACCTTGGCTGTTTCCTGTCTGGTCCTACGTACTTGTATAGGTCCAGTTTACCTAAATAGACTTTTAACTTGATAGCTCTTCTCCCTTAAGCTTTGCTACTAGATGCAGAAACCTGGGAAGTCTGATAGCAGACCTTGCTGGTAAAGACTATATACTCAAGGTGTTGGGTACCTCAACTTTTTCTACACCTTTCATCACTAGGTTGCTTCCTGATTTATCAGGTGAATTACGCTTTCCCTAATAGGTGTTTTGCTGATGATGTACCTGTAGAAGTGTTTATTCTTGCCTTTCAAATCCCTCTTCAGTATCAACTCCAGATAAGCTTTGGCCTCCCTAATTCAGTCTCTGCTTGCCCAGTGTATCTGTATTCTCCTCTGGTTGCCTGTCCTCGCTTCCGCTTTACATGTGTTTGTTTCATTTGAGTTCAGTCAGTGCGGAGTCCTGTGTACAGTCAGCTGGCCTCCTGCTGTGCCAGCTGGTTTTCTTGCATGATGAGAAGGCTTGTTTTTGTGCTCCAAGAAGAGAGTTCAGGAAGATGACTGGCTGTCATGAGCTCCTTTGTAGCTTCCCAGGGCATCCTGCTTGCCATTCCCTGAGCAAGCCCCAACTCTACTGTTGTGAGGCCAGAGCCTTTAGTCTGCTTCTTTACTCAAGATCTCACATTACCATTTCACAATTACTGCATCCAAGGCTGCTGTTGGCAATCATATACGTGAGCAGTTCTTCCTTATCCATGAGAACCAGATCCTGTGCAACCCCTCCCCTAGAACCTGTTCAGCTCTAGCATCAAAAATTGTTCCCAGTGCATGCAAGAAATTCCCTGGATATTTCACACCCTGCTATGCTACCCTTCCAGTAGATGTTGTGGGATGATGTTCCATTTATTGTGGTAACTGAAAATATGTTTTCCTTAACTAGTGGTCTTGAACCACAAGAAGCTGCTGCAAAGAGATACATATGATATTTTCATTTTGTTTTGGAATGGAATACTTAATTTTCTATTAATTTTGAATTACTATTTTAGTGCAGTCACAAATACTAATTCAGCTGATGATTGCAGTGCAGCTGATGAGGTAAAAGAACCTGGTTTTATATAGCATGAATACTTTGGTATCCATAATATTTGTTCATAACTAATGAAATTGCAAGTGATCTGAATTGTTATTTTTTTCTTTTCTCTAAGATTTCTAGTTTCTAATTACCCTAGGGTAATTAGCGTGCAACTACATTAAGTATTGCTTCAGACTCAGGCCATGCATATAATACTTGCACATATATACGTGCCAGAAACAACTCCTCGTGCTGTTTGGGTTTGGGTTTTTTGTTGGGTTTTTTTTTAAAGTGACTAATAAGAGAAGATCTTGTCCATTCATCATTATTGTATTTTGTTTCTTAGTAATTGGTGACAGTGTGCTTCTTAATCTGTTTTAGTTGGAAGATGGGGAAGAAGAGCCGAGTGAAAACTCAGAAGTCAGGTACAGGAGCCACAGCAACAGTATCTCCAAAGGAAATGTTGAATCTAATTAGTGAGTTATTGCAAAGTAAGTTTCATTTTTATTCCTCTTTCTGAAAAGGGATGGTGTACAGACCACTCCGAAACGTTCTCTTGTTGAAGCCAATTAATTCTATTCAGTTTCAGTAAGTGACCAAGCTTGTTATTTCAGCCTGCTTAAGGTAGAACAGTATGTATCTCATGGTGTCTCTGTTAGTATATACTGTTACTGGCTTATTTAAATGGCTATGTATTTGGCATACCATATTTCTGGCAGCTGTTGGCTTTACATCTCAACACAAGCATAAATACTGGGTGAGATTAGATTAAAAAAACCCCAGAAAAAAAAACAAAAAAAAAAACCCCAAACTACTCTAGATAACTTGACTTGAAGCTTTGTCAAAAATGTTTTCCTTGTAAACCTCAAGAGTTGCACTGTTTCTGTTTATCATTTGAACAGTGCTTTGAACTGATACCAGAGTAGAGGAATTAACTGTGGAAAGCGGCAATACAACGCAGTTCAACTGCACTATTTTTGTTGCTTAAATAATTTTTTGTTGTTGTTGCTGTTTGGAAACTTTTTGAGGTGCTTGTATGTAGACTAAAGGTTGTTTCACTTGTTGATGAACTTGGAACTCATCTGTTATTTCTAGTAAATACGACAAGCAGAGCATAATTTCATATCATAATGCTACAATACCGTTCATTCTTTCTACTGTCATTAGTAACTGTGCTGAACTACACTTCTTGTTGAAACACAAGTCCAAATTTTCATATTCTGGACACAGCTAAATGTTGCTTTAGAAAAATTAGAATTTTTCTTTAGCATTGCTCACAAAGAGGAGGCAAAGAGTTGGCAGAGCAGTTTGATGCTTATGCTACAATTGGCCTCTGCTTTGCTACCAAAAATAAAACATAGATCTAATTTTCTAAGCAAAGACAAGTATCAGCTGTTCTTTTTGTCAAGCTTCCATATTTTATTCAACACAAAGATTTTTCAGATCAGTTGAGCAAAGTAATCTTCAGCTGTCCACTTAGATTTATGTGGCTTAGATCAAGAAATCCGCACACTGGCATTTAGAATATTGTCAGAGACACTGTGGATATAATCTAAAGATAAAGCTTGGCTAAGTGTTCCTTTGCTTGTCCTTCCAGTATGCTTGCATCTATGAAAACAGTATTGACTAGGCAGGTCAAATGTATGTACCAGCAAATTTCTCAATTACTTAAGGTAAGGTCAGTGCTGTTATCATCTGCATTCACTACAGCGAGAATGACGACAAGCAGGTTAATGTAAACAGAGTGTTTTGCTCGGATTGTTGAAAACAGACTGGTTTTGGTTGTTGTTTGTCTTATATAAGAGACTGGTCTGGTTGTTTACCTTTTTTTCTTCCTAGCTTTTTAAGCATTTGATATTTCTTACATCTGAAAGAATATTTTAAAAAATAATAATTTGAGGCAAATTGTACTGTGAAAATTTTTAAAGTATATATTAATTACATGTCAAAGAATAGGATGTTTATAACAATCGAGATTATGGTGTTTACCATGTAAATATCTTTGAAGGACAAGTAGTACTAAGGTTTAGTTAAAGTTGCTGTGAAACCATGACCTTTTCTCTAATGTTAAAATCTACATAGATACAGTTTATTAAAGAAAACATTTTTATTTGCTGTTTTTATTTACAGAATGCAGCAGTCCTACCCCAGGCCCTGGAAAGGAATGGGAAGAATATGTACAGATTCGTTCACTTGTTGAGAAAATTCGCAAAAAGCAAAAAGGTAAATGTGAAAGACTGAAGATAAGGGTGGCTCGGAGTATTGTTTTGCCTAAAGAATTGTCTGTTGACAGCTGAAAGGAATATTTTTGTTGTTATTACATAAATATTATGCAATCCTATTATTCTGGGATAAAAATCTTAATTCTCTGACATGCAGTTGCTTTCTACACTTGCAAGTGTTTCTGAAATGTTCTGGTAGGCATGGCCACTGGCATTAACTGTTTTCATACGTATAATTCTGTGTGAATATTACAGACAGGTGATCCTGTGATAATTCTGTTCAAAAAGTAAAAGAAAAAAGATCTTGAGAGTGTGATGAGACGACAATCTGAAGGACTAGAAGTAAAAATCCTTTGAGAATAATAGGCCTTTTTGATTCCTGATTGCATAGTCTGTCCCTCTGTCTCTATAAATCTGAACATTTTGAATTTCATTTTATAACTTTTAACCTGAACACTTTATGGGACATGGAAACAGTTGCAGCAATTCAACATAATGACATTAAATTATGACAAAATAAAAATTTATAAATGCACAAAATAAATACATCAGCTAGGAAATCTATCTGCTATAGATCAAGCATATAATTAAAATAAATGCTTATGGTACCACAGTTAATGTGGAGTTTTATTGTTTATTTTCCCACGTTTAAAGTATGCTTATTTTTCAGATTAGAACAGTTTTCTTCCGGTATGTGCTGCAACAACTCACTTCTGTTGATACTTCATTTTCATATTAGTTTTGTTTTTATTTAGAGGTATGCTCTAAAAAATGCTTTTCATGTTACTTCAGTAAAATTAACCTTTTTTAATTTCTGTTGTATTTTAATAGCAGAGAAATAACAGTTCTTCTCTGATATTTATATGGTGACAGCAAAAAAGTCCAACTGCATTTAAAATGGAGTTTGAGTGATTCATATACTTGCTTGAAAAAGCAGAAGACTGTACTTAGAGGCTTGAAATGTCCTTTTCATACCTGTTTTTAATAATTTTGACTAATGCATAAGAATAACTTAATGAAAATACTTTTAAACCTCTGAACACCAGTTAATGGCAGAGAGCATATGGAAGAATAAATGATGCTATTCGAGTGACTACATCCTGTAGCTGTGTAGAAGTGAACTCGATTCACTGTTTTGCTGTCATAAAATCATAGAAAGGTTTGGGTTGGAAGGGACCTTTAAAGGTGATCTAGTCCAACCCCCCTGCAGTGAGCAGGGACATCTTCAACTAGATCAGACTGTCCTGTGACTTCTGTAAACTTCTGTACATGTCCTGGTTTTTAGGATGCGAAACGTGTTCTGGTAAAACATAATTCAGGTTAACAAGGACAGAGTTAGTGTTGGGGTAAGGCTGTTCACTATATCTTTTTTTATGTGGCAGAAAGATTGAAACTTTCATGGGGAAAATGGCTGCTGGCAGAAGTGGTAAAATCATTATAACAGCATTAAGTTTTTAGAGCATATTTTTTTTTCCTTGAGAAATGCAGAACCTACTAACCACAGCACTGTTGACATACAGATGGCTTTTAATGTAACATTTTTACATACATAGTGAGGATGAATAGTATGGTGTCTTTCAAAACTTTTTTTTTTTTTTTTTTTAATGGAATGTAGTAATTTATACTACACAGTTTCCTAGCTTAATAAAAGCTTTAAACAATTAGCAAAGGAACTATAAATTGCCTTTTGGAACTCTGAGGTGTACAAATTAATAGGTATTGCCTAAAGTAGCATGCTTTTGTTCTTTTCTTGAATAGAACACTGGGTTGTAGAATGTGAACTAAAATGATCTTGATTATAGAAAACTCTTAATTTGAAAACTGAGTATTTTTACTTTCTAAAATTTTTCCTTGTTTGACTCATTAGCAAAATTTTAAGTAAAGCTAATTTTTCAATGTAGATTTTCATCAGTATAGCTATATTTTGTTTGGTATAGAAAGGAAATTTTCCCTAATAGTGCTTGTAATTTAAAAGAGCTGCTCTTCTCTTTAATTTGGAAAAATGTGGGAAATATTGGACCACATCATGTATGAGGAACAAAGGCAGAGTTTCAGACATGCTTACAGAATGGTTCCAAATACAAGCTGGATGTTAAAAGCATCCAGTAGCCTTATACAGTAGTCAGTGTTGGAAATCAAAAGAGCAAAGTCCTGGACAGTATAAACAGCTATCAAGTTCTGTAGAAGCTATGCAGCTAGTCGTACTAGATTTGTGAGGTCTTAGCTCTGAATGTATTCCACGGAAAACAGCATACTGAAGGGAGTATGAAATAAAGGAGAAATGCCAGCTTTTTAAAAAAAAAAAAAAACAAACAAAAACCTAACTAAAAAACAAACCAAAACCAAACCACTGTTCACCATACTCTCATTGCATTAAAAAAATACTTTATAAATATTGAGTTTTTATACTCCATCATCAAAGACTACAATTTTACATTACATTTGTACTTTTATGTTACCTGCAGATTTGATTGTTTCTGGGGCTCGAAATGCGTGATTTGGGACAGGGGAATGTTTCAAATACATGAATACTGCTTTCTTAAAATCCTTTTAATCTAAATATGTATTTATCACTTGTGTTTAACCAAGGTATCTTTGGATGTAAGCAACTTGCTGATGATGTTTTGTCACTCATAAAATGGCCTAAGCATTTCAGGGGTGTTTGGACACTTTTAATGTGATCTGACACTAGAGTTTGGGTTGAAGAGAACACGGAGGCAGAGGCATGAAAGGAGCTGGCTGAGTGTAGCTGGGAACTTCAATGCATAGGTTCAGATCAGATGACGGTAAGGGGGAAAGCTGAGGAAATTAAGAGATTTGTGATTTCACTGTTGGACCACCTGCCTGTTGGAGAAGCAAAGCGTAAAAATTTGGATGAGCTGTGTGGTGTCAGGAGGATGATCAGTCCTTAGGTACTTTAGTAGATCTGTATGCTACAGGAAAAAGCTAACTGCTTTGTTTGTGAGAGAAGGAGCCCGAGATCTGCTTATCATCATCTCCAGTGCTGAATTAATGATGCAGCTTGCCTCTCAAATTCCTACTTGTGTCTGTATTAACATGTTGTGGTGATTGCATTTATCATCAATATTAACCTGGGAAATGCTTTAACTCAGCTTATTTAAAAGGAAAAAAGGAGGGGAGCTTCATATTTCAGCACAGCTCAGTTTAGGTGGTTGTGTTTTTAAGATGACTGGTAAGCCAATTTGGCAGAATATTTAAGTTGATGAAAATTGGATATGACATTTGTGTACTATTGAGTAATACTTAACAAAGACCAGTTCTGACTCAGCTACTTCAAAGTAGAACTGCTTGTGGGATAGCAGATAGCTTTTTACATGTGCTTTTATATTGAACTTCTTTATCTTTCTAGATGCACTTATTTCTGCATTTGTTTTTGAATAAATTGTGTATATAGGTTTATCTGTTGTCTTTGATGGAAAAAGAGATGACTATTTTCCTGACTTGATAAAGTGGGCAACTGAAAATGGAGCATCCACAGAGGGTTTTGAAATAGCTAAATTTGAAGAGGAGGGGTTTGGTTTGAAAGCAACAAGAGAGATAAAGGTGAGCATGTGAATATTTGACTTAGATTAGAAAATTGTGTTTGGAATGTAGCTGCAGAGCTCTGAAACACTCACCACCTTCCCTTTCCCCTTTTGACTGCTTATGAAACAGCAGTTCTGAAATGCTCTCAACTCTGTGTACTTCAGAAATAAAACTATTGATAAAATTGAGTAATTTTTGTGACTTTTGGATAGTACTGTGAATTTTTAAGCAGTCTTTTTTTTTTTTTTTTCCCCCTCTGTTGCCTATACTGTTTACCTGATCACCAGAGTACTCTACCCCATTGATATATCCCTCTCTTCCATGTTTTCTAACTACTTAGTCTCTTCTCCTATTCTTTCTTGTCCCTCTTCTAAAGCACTGGTCTTTTGGCCTCAGAAAGAGGTATTTGCAATATTTATTTTCCAGTGAAAATGAAAAAAAACAAAATTACCTGATAATTTTAAAGATTATCTTTTTATCATCATGTCAGGGATATAGACACATGCACTTAGCTAACTTAAAAGGTAAGCATTTAAGATTGCCTCTTTCCATTCCCATTTTACAGATGGGAAACAGCTTTAAAGAACAATCAGCTGTTGTAGGAAGAATATTAGAAAAGGAGCATATTATATTAATTTTAGCACTTCAGTAGCAAATAGTTAATAAAGCTAGCACTACTACTCGATAAAAATCCTGAACAGTTCTAAAATAAGACTGGGCGATGTGAAAGAACTTCTACTGGGAGAAAATGTTTGATCGTGTTATTAATAGCAATATAATGTATCTGGTAGCTTTGAGGTTGAGTGGGCAATCTACATGTTAGCAGTTCCAAGCTGTAGCATTTTATTTTGTAATCTAAGTGCCTTTGTTTTAAGCTTTGTGTAATGCAGATTGGAACATTTGGTTACCACATTATGAAACATAACATATTTGTTCAATTTGCAGTGGAAGAGAAGGAAGAATTTTGATTCAGAATAATTTTTATTTAAAAAACCCAACCAAACAGAAAAACAACCTGTAATTTAAAGATTATGTATACTTAAGACGCTTGGCATATTATATAAATGCTAACTGTCCCTCTGTGCGTTTTTTCCCTTTTGTAGGCTGAAGAGTTGTTTCTGTGGGTTCCTAGAAAACTGTTGATGACAGTTGAGTCAGCTAAAAATTCAGTATTAGGTAAGAGCTTAAGGAAGTTCTTAAGCAAGAAGTTGACATGTATGGAATCATTCAATAGGAGACTTTATTTTTTTTAGCTGATCTCCCCTATTGCAGGACTTGCTTATCATGTTGACCATCAGGTTTTGAATACCTAGAAGTTTGAAGTGTCAGTGGAAAGAATTTAATTTTCTTCTTTGTTTCTGGCTGAGCACACTAGATATCTTCAAGAAGTGTGTATGTTCTTTTGAACACATATCATGTAGTTTGTGTAATGCTTGAAGATAAAATGGTCTGAGGTACTGAGAGTATTGTTATAGTTTCTTCATGTCTTCCATCATGCAATTGTACCTGCAGCATTTACTGTGCCAGATAACTTGCAGCATAATACAATGTGGGCAGCTAAATATTTTAGAAACCTGAAAAGCTTTTTTTTTGTTGTTGAAAATTCGTACATGTTATCTCATCATGTTCCTTTAAAGTAAATCTAGGATGATATTTTCCATGGACAATTAATTTAGTGCCTCACCTTTCTGGGTTAATTCAGGATCCCTGTATTCTCAAGATCGAATTCTTCAAGCTATGGGCAATATAACATTGGCATTCCATCTTCTTTGTGAGCGAGCCAACCCCAACTCTTTCTGGCTGCCCTACATCCAGACGCTTCCCAGTGAATATGACACTCCTCTCTATTTTGAAGAAGATGAAGTGCAGTATCTTCAGTCAACTCAGGCCATACATGATGTTTTTAGCCAATATAAAAATACAGCTCGACAGTATGCCTATTTCTACAAAGTTATTCAGGTAAGCATCTTAAATGTGGTATATAGTACTCATGATGATTACTGAGAAAGGTGTGAAAACAGTGATGCTAAATAATAGAGAAAGGGTATTGCTCTAAAAGGTTTGCATCATTAAAACAACTTCCTGCTGTTTTTTGAACTGCTGTTAAAATTTCACAGTTTGGTAGGCTTCTGAATATATGAGAATGTATTTAGTTGGTTGAGAGCAGTGATTGCTGTCCTTTGTTTGGCATTGGGTGAGGTTTCATCTGCAATACTGTATAGTTTTGGGCCCACTAGTTCAAAAGACATGTCGACAAACTGGAATGAGATCAGAGGAGGACTATTAAGATGTCATTTCCTTCAGTCCTTTATCTGGGAAAGAAGAGATAAGGGATGATCCAATTATTGTTTTCAACTTGCTATTGGTAGCCAGACTCCGGAAGTTTGCCTGTGGGAAGTTGGGCTAGATGACCTGCAAAGATCTACAACCTGTGCCTCTATGACTCCTTGAAAAATGTATAGTTTGCAGTAAACAAAGTAAACTTATAATTGTTAATTGACATAGAACAAAACCATTGTATATGTTGTATTTCTAGTGACTGTGGGTTAACTGTTGTCTTCTATTCTATTTAACATAATTATTTTGATTGCTTTCAGATACAAAGATAAACCCATCTGGTAATAATTTGAGTATGGGGCGGCTTGAAATGGGTGAACTTCTCGTGATGTTTTGAAGTAATGACTTAAATTTAGTTTCTAAGATAGAACTGTTATTCTGACTGATGTCTAGACACAGTTGGTACTGTAAGTGGATGGTGATGTGGTGTTGTCAAGGTAGTGCTCAATGTCCAAGCACCCAAAGCTTTTTATGACACAGTCTGTGTGAAAAGCATATGACTGTGTACTGAATTTCCACAGTTGTGTGATCTAGAGACATTTTTTTTTGCCATAGCAATTCTATTCTCCCTTAACATTATTAGAGTTCCACAGTTTTTCTATTAACTGTTTTAAGTCAACAAAAGTTAAATTATTTTGCATAGCTGCTTGGTGTTTGAAGAACTTTGCATGTTTCAAATACACTGTCAATTTACTAAGTATAAGGAACAGAGGGATACATTTTGAAAGCCAAAGTAATTGAAAATAGTGGGTGAAGACTAAATAAGATGCACTTCATTTTAAGGCAAGGAGTAGGGTAGGAACAAAGGCTTTAATATCAAGAAGGAACAAAATTCTTCCTTCCAGGTGTCACAATTCAGGAAACAATAGTTTAGCCAACTTTCTTTTCTTGCCATGTGCTATTCTAGGCTGCCAATTCACACTTGACCTTCCAGCTTTTCACTATTTTTTCCTCAAAGTAGACTGACTAGGCAAACAGAACTCCTAAATTTTATTTAGAATATCTTTTTACCCCTAAATACTGCTACTGTTTTTAAGGATTTATTAACAGAATATTGTGTAACATTATCCAGTTCTTCCAACTGCTAACACACTCTTGCAGTACTTAATCAGATAGCTAAACTATCACTATGGCTAGTGCCATCACTTTCATTGACTAATCCTGCACAAGTAGTGTTATGCAAGAGGTTATATGATCACAACATTAATGTAAAAAAACCTGAAATACTGTTTTACAGGGAATTGAGATCTGGAGTGACACCCTAGATTTTGACTGCCATTTGTCTAGTATTTCAGAATTGCTTCTCAGTGATTGATTAATACATGTAGACTGATATAGTGATGCAAGCACAACTGAAGAATGTATATAAAATACACTGGTGTAACATCAGTTGAAGTATGAGACACCTCTTATGTGAAAAGCAACTTAAATGTTTGACAAAACATTTCTGGTTTATGGAAGTTACATGTGGCATGTATAGCATTTAAGCTAATGTGGTCAAAATAATGTCTCACTAAAAAATAAGTTATGTTCTGCATCAAAGTCCATGCTGCTGATTAAGAGTAAGAAAAGCTACAGTTTAAGCAAAGAAAATAATGTATGCGAGATGTCTTTAGAACACGAGTGACAGTGATGTGTTGTACATGGTAACAAGCCTTTAATACTCTGCACTGTTATATTTTCTGTTTTACATTTGCAATTCTATAGAAGCTGATATGGCAGCTCACAGAGGAAGACTTCTCAGTCTGATACTGTTGAAACCGATTCAGTTTGGTTTGATATGTAGCAGTGGGAAACCTTTGTGGAGATAGTTTTTAAATAAATGGCAATCTTCTCTTTGAGCTTTATATCGGTATACTCAATAAAGTGTTTAGTACTGTACTGTTGCCCTTTATATGAATTGTTATAATGTAGGTTCTCATCACTTGTGGTCAGAAGTCTAGACCAGGTTATCTTTTTTATTCTCCTGACAAATGCTTTTATTGCTTGTTTTTATGTTCTTGTATAATATAGCTGTTGTTTCATGTTGAACATGAGCATGAAGGTAGATCAGGTAGGAATTATTTGCTTTATTTACTTTTTCTTTGGAGAATGAATGGTAATAAATATTAGGTTAATTTTAGGTGTGTTCTGGTTATTTGGTGCCATGCTTCAGCACTGGCACATAACCACAATTTCATCTGAATGTTTGTGATGAAAACTCATGAAAAAGTTTTAAAACTTTATTTCTATTTCTGCTCTCAAAAACAAGAGCTTGTAATTTATGGGATGTTGCAGAAAAAAAGGTCATAGAAAAAAAAAAAGCATGTTTCTTCACTAAAATAAAGTACCATTTTTCATTATTCAGAAAAGCTGAAATTAATTTTAGTATCATCTTGCATGCACTCATCCTATTTAATGAACAAAGCTGACCCACAAAATGCTATGGCTCAGGGTAACTCAGGAGTGTATGGAAAAGGGAAGAAGAGGTGGGGAGAGAAGAATTTGTCATATAAATAAAAAAAAAAACCCCACAAAAAAAACAAACACAAAAAACCAAAGCAAAACTACTTTCCTATTAAAGGCAGTGTACTTTACAAGCTTTATGAAAGTGAATGTTAGATTTTTGTATACCATAATTTCATTCAGTGCTACTACTGCTTTAACATAAGTGTTTTAATGAAAGCTGTCCTGTGTGACCAGGATTTTGATATTGCTTCAGGTATGCAGACTAATTTTTTAAAAAAATTTACAAATACACTTTTTCTAATACAAAAATCTTAAAACTGTATTTACTTCCTTGTTAGCTGTTCTACTGCAGAAAGTAAAACCAGTAGCATCTTGAAAGAAAAAGTGCTTTGCTGATATTTGAAGACACTGAAATAGGGAATATTTTGTACAGGCAAAATCTTTTAATTCCTTTGCAGCATTTTTGGTCTGCAAAGTTTCTAATGGCTGGGGGAATATAAGGATTCACAAATAATTTCTTCAAATGCTTCATTTTCTTTCCAGGTAGGATTACTAGACTGTTATTAAAATAATTTGGCTTCTGATAGGTGTGCAGTTTTAAACAGTTTGACAAGTGTTGGTCTGCGTTATTTCCTTGGCTTCTCTGTAAGGGTGGCTTTCTCAGAACGCTGCAGTTCTAACTCTTTCTCCAAGTGCTTAGTCTGGATCCACATGAAGAATGGGCAGATTTATGCATTTCACAGCTGTTGCAAGCTAAACTGTAGTCTGGTTTGATAAGCAGAAACAGGTGGGATGTTGAGTAGACAAAAATAAACCCTTGAGCATGTTAGCCAGGCTCTATAAACCACACTGACACCTTTCTAAACATATGTAATTTGATAACTAAAAACCAGTTAAAAGTTCTTACAGATGTACTTTAAAGGCGTATTTGGCCTCTGCATCGCTATCACAATACAGCAGATGGTCAAAAAAATACTTTCATTGCAGCAGGCTTGTAGCCTGCAAGATGTTTTTGTGGTTTGTTCCAAAGAGAACTTTTGTAAACTGCAGGGTTTTATTTTCTGCTGAAGGTACGTGTGTGACTTCCATTAGCATTTATGGGCATTGCAGGGTGAACAGAGCCCAGATATTTATGGCTTAATATTAAATATTTTTTTTTGTACACTGAAATGTGGTATAATAGGCACAAGAGGGAGCCATATAGTTTAGACATTCACAGTGAGATTATATTCCTAAAGAAAATACAACCAAGTCTGAATCTTTTTTAAAAGAATATGCAGGGGTTTTGATGTTTGACTTTCAGCTGCATCTGTGTGCCTGTTTGTAGTCTACTACAGAGAAGTTTTTGTAAATCAAAACAAGACATCAAGACAAGGGGTGCTCTTAGAGAGGAAGGTGAAAGTGCCTGAACTCTGTTTACATTTTGCACACTATGTGTCTGAGGCATTGCTGTGTTATATCTTTTCCCCTGGTATAGTAAAGGCTGTTATTAGCTGCCTTACTAAAAGACAGTTTTATGATAATTTTAGTGAACTTTCAAAATCTCTTAAGCAGTGGGTCTGAAACTAGCAGAGTCCGTTACCCATCAGCTAGCCACAGCTTTTGCCATGGTAGCCATCTGGTTTTTCTGAAGAGCACCAGCAAGCTAGCTGTCTGTGGAAAAAAAACAAACCCATGTCACCAGTATGAGTGACATTGTAGTGGGAGACTGCTATAGACTGCCTGAGCAGGAGGAAGGAGTGGATGAGGCCTACAGATAGCTAGAAATTGCCTCACATTTGCAGTCTCTGGTCCTCATGAGGGACTTCAACCACCCCAATATCTGTTAAAGGGACAACACAGCAGGGTATAAGCAAGCCAGGAGGTTGTTGGAGAGCATTGATGCTTCCTGACCCAAGCAATAGAGGAGCCCATGGAAACAGGTTCTACTTGTGTTAATGGACCTCATAAACAAGGAGGGGTTTGTTGAGGATGTGAAGGTTGAAGACAGCCCTGGCTGCAGTGACCATGAGTTCAGGATCATGAGAGGAGGGAGCAGAGCAGAAAGCAAGGTCACAGTGCTGGGCTTCAGGAGAGCAGTACTGACCTCTTCACAGATTTGCTTGGAAGAGTCCTGTGGGTCCTTAAGCAAACTGGACATACACAGGTCAATGGGCCCTGATGGGATGTACCCACAAGTGCTGAGGGAGCTCCCTGATGTTATTGTGAGGTGACTTGGTGATCTCTGAATGATCGTAACGATTGGGAGAGGTACCTGAGGACTGAAGGAAAGCAAAATGCCCCTCCTATCCTCAGGAAGGGCAGGAAGGAGGACCCAGGGAACTGCAAGCCTGTCAGCCCCACCTTGATCCCTGGGAAGCTGCCATCCAGTGAGACCTCGATAGGCTGGACAAATGGGCTGACAGTTGGTGAAGTTCAACAAGAAGTGCAAAGTCCTGCACCTAGGGTGGAATAATCCCATTAATATGTTGGGTGGCAAGTTGAACATGAGCCAGCAACCTACCCGTGCAGCAAAATGGGCTCATGGCATCTTGGGCTGCATTAGGAGTGTGGCCAGCAGGTTGAAGGAGGTGATCCTTTCCCTCTACTCAGCACTGGTGAGGCCACGCCCAGAGTACTGTGTCCAGTTTTGGGCTCTCCAGTACATCGGTCAGTAAGAATTTTAGAATTAAACCAAATGGAGAAAGTGAAGTCACCTGTTTAAGTAACATTTTATTAGCAGATAAATTTAATTTTCTTTGACTCAGTTTTATGTTTCTTTGCTAAGTTAATGAGCAAATACTTGCAAATGCTTTCTGTGCCTTCTGTCAAGATACTATTACTCAAGAAGGCAGAAGCTGCCCCATGAATCACACTTTTTTCTTTTTTTCCTTGTTTTTTTTTTTTTTTTTTAATGGACTCTTATTTGGTAGAAGTCATTAATATTTTTAGATAGTATCTGTAGTCTGGGTTGTATCCAGTGTTCCACAGGAATACTGTCATACCGGTTTTCTGACTAGTGTGTATTGACTTCTGGACAGTGCTTGTGAAAATGTTTTTGTAGTCCCATTGTGAATGCAAACCTTGCCGTAATCTATCCAAAGATGTTTTGATCTGTTTGTTTGCACTATTGGACAGAGAACTTAATTTCCTGGAGGCTGTAATCCCTTTTGATCAGATACTAAATTTGATTTATTATTCATATAAAATTTGACTAATTGATTTAGCGTGAATGAAATTCTAAAATCCAGTTATTAGCTCTTGGGCACTGGAATATAATTTTAGTTGGGATGTTTTAACACATTAAGTTCTAGATCTCAGAATAATATTATAGCATTTTAAAAATGTGGTATCACATTTGATTCTTCAATATTGGGTATATTAGGTGAGATTTCGCATCTCTAGCTTAATTTTGACACTAATTTTTGAAACTGTGATGATACTTTCAATATGATTTATGCTGCTCTTATGTTATTTTTCTCTACTGTTTCTAATCTATCCTACTCCAATAAGCATATGATTTTCCAGGTCAGTGTGAAGTAGAACGTCTGGTCTCTCTCTGTACTTGGCTTTAAGATACCACCATTTAACTTTCATGTGCTAAATAATGTTTGAGTGGAATGCAGATAAGTATACTGCCTTTTAAAACACTATATTCAAATGTTTGGAAGTTGTTTATTATTTTTAAGTTGATATAATAGAGAATATTTTAATGCTTCTAAAGAGTTCAACAAATATGCAGTCAAAAACAAATGTATTTGGAAGCAGAATCCAGTTTTGATCATGTACCAGGTAGATCCTTAGGGTTCTCAGTTTTCCCCCCTACTTGATTTATACTTATTGGCATGCCAGTCAAATAGCTTTTTTCAGAAGTGATGTCAGTGATACTGTAAAAAAAAAAAATGGGTGGAAGAAAGATGGCACAGTTGTAAACCCTACAAAATCTTTCCCTTTTGTTTACTTGTCTACTACACATGTCAGCTTAAGGAGAGATTTAAAATTCTGAGTGGGCAGTTACAAAGGGAAAATAGTGTCGCTATTTAGATTTGCCTTGTCTGAACTTCAACGCCTGAGTTGTTCTGCTTGATCAATAATAAATCAATAGGCACTCGATAATGGAATATATTTATGCCTTTCTCTGTTTTTCCTCTCCATAAGGGCCAAAATATTGTATTAATCTGTTTTGCTGGCAGCAAGCTGAAGACTGACTGTATGCTTGTACTGTACCATTTAGTGTATCTACCGTAAGGTGGTTTAGACTTTGCAAACGTGCCAAATTCCTGATTTTTGTGTCACTTCTGGTATATCCCACCCCCAGCTATGATGACAATATCAGCAGATCCTGGGGCTTTGTTGGGCCATTCATGTGGCTGCCCCTCTCCAGAGCAGAAGCATTGACAGGCTTTGCTGGGTTGCATCTGTCCGTCGCAGACAAATGAAGAGCTCAAGTTCTTGCGTGGGTAGGAGGTCTACTGCCTTCTTCCCCCATTCCTTCCTTGCCTTCCACAGGAACACAGCGACAGCTCTGGGCTTTGAGCCAGCCGGACACAGGAGGAGGTGTTTGGCTGTTCGGGCAGCGTTTGCTCCTCAAACAGCTGTTCCCTATCTCCTCCAAGGAAAAGGTGGCAGGCCATATGGAGACATCCTGTGGTCCAGATTCAGTCGATGGGCGCCAGTTGGACCATGCTGGCCTAGATCGAAATACAGGCACGTCCCACTTGGTGTCTGCTGTTTCTTACAGTCAGAATATTTCAAAGTTGGAGGAGGACAGACAGGATAAAGCATATCTTTCATTTTGAATATAGGTGTTATCTTTCTTTCGGCATTCATTTTTAAGATCTCCTAATCAGTAGGTTTTAATTTATTTTATGTTTTGAATGTTTTGGATTCTGTTATACCAGCCTAAACGCCCTCTTTCCTCTAGAGAAACAGAGATGTACTTCAAAGCATGTATGCCAGTGCTAAACAAAATCTGTTTTTTTCACAGCTTAAACCACATTTGGGAGGAATAATACGTTCTCTTGTTGGTATTATGGGCTTTTAAGGCATTTTTTGGGAAGATGGGTTTTTCAACCAGTCTCCTGGTTGAGAATGCAGATAAGCATTTGTTTTTACAGCCAATAGAAAGGAGAGGGGTTTTTGTTTGCTTTTCTGTTAGTTGCTTTTATTTTTATTTTTTAACTGAGTTGCACTTTCTGGGGCAGTTGAGTTTATCCCCAGAGATGTTGTCTGTGTCTTTGGTGGAAGTGAGTGCCTCAGCAGACATCAGGAGATCATCATGCACTTGCAAGTACACTTTCTCATATGAAGTTTGTACTTATTGTGCAGATTTAATATTTTTCCTGATATAACAGCAGTTACAAATGTTCCATAAATTTAAAATATATGATAACAAGCTGATGTTTCTTAGAATGGAATACTCAAAGGATGTATTTTTTAAGCACTGCAAAATTATACAGGGGACTTATCTTTGTTAAAATTAGTAATTTAACTAAATTACAAAGTGGATTATCCTCTGCAATCAGACCCAGTGCTAATACTCCACACAGTAGGAGATTGATATGTTGCTAAGTAAACCAAAGTTTATTTTCTTGTACTACCGTTTGAATGTGAGTTGAAGAGGAAGTGATAAGTTTTTAGTTCTGGATGTGTGTGCACTATAGTCCCAGTACATCTGGTTCCAGGACTTACCGTGCCCCGTGTGCCGTGCCAGTTGTGCAATGTGGTACCGCAGTTACAAGACGATCATGATCAAAGCTTCCACCTGAGTGCCTGCTGGTATGATTTATCTGTAAACTTGAGTAGTCGATTCACAGGTAACAAAACTTTGGCCATATTGCATAATATTGATGCTTGTTAGGAAACTCTTTGGATGGGAAGTGGTTGTGAATAGGAAACATTGTCCCTGTCCTATTAAAGCAGTTCACTTCAGGCTTTCCATCACAGCATTTTATTTGTGGTTTGTGGTTTGCTGAACTAATAGTAGAGTTTTGAGATGAATTTGTGCATGAACATAGTGCACACATGTTGTGCTAGACAAAAGGAGGAAGGTAAACCTCGTACCTCAGGAGGAGTCTAAAGAGTACGTGATATGTCCTGGTACGCAGGCATAGACCTTTACAGGGAAACTCTTTACTGTGGCTATCCTACTGTACCTGTGTGAATGAAATACTACAGACTGAACCTATCAATCTAAGGCTCAACACAAACACTAAACTCATAGGACAGTTCATGAGGAGATTTACCAAAGGAGATGCAGAGCTAGTGTGTCTTTCTGCTTTGTGAATGGGGACAGGAGGAACTAGAGAGGCTGTCTTACTGCACAGCCTGTCCAGTCTCAGGTCAGCCTGCTCTCCCACTTCATTCTTTTAGCCCTTACTGGGGCTGCATTCAGCTCTAAGCGATTTTGTGAAAGGACAGGAAAAGGTATAGAAAACTTGGTCACTAATTTAAATATTATATCTAAGTGCCTTCTTTTCTGGGAAAGATTAGTATTTTAAAATTCTGTATTTTAAGAAGTATCCTGCAAATGGAGCAGTCAAGAAGTGGATGTTAAAGTCCATCACTGTCTTGCTTCTATTTAATAAAGGAGGTGCCACAGGACTGTAGGCAGGATATGTGTTTGCAGTCAGTTCAAAATTATTTCTGTGTCTGCTGTCAGCCAAATGGTAAGCCCATTTTGCATGCGAAGTTGGTTGTCAGTCCTTCAGACCCTTGAGTTAGTAGTTGATGTCATGGTTTGAGTTGTCTGTTACGCCACTGCTATCTCATTAACTAAGAACAATTTTTGCAGGTAGAAGTTACAGAAAAAAGGACTGTGCAGTCCATTAAATTCCATTGCACCAGAAGGAGTCATTCCACTCTGCTTCTGCTACATTAATCCCCTAATGGTCCAGAACACTGCTTTCTTGTGTATATTGGCAGAAAGTAAATAAAAATTGCTGACACAAAGAATAAGCAAGAATGTTAATTTAGATTTAATAAGTTTCAATCCTGTGGTACCTCTTAATTTTAAGATTTGTTCTATTAGGTTTTGCAAAGTAGGGTGATCTTTCTTCCATTAGAAAAGTCGTATAACAGCACAGGTTTGTGGACATAATTCCTATTGCTTAATGAATTAGGCTGTTTAAAAATTCCAGAGCATGGGTCTGTAGTTATAAACTGTTATTACAAAGTAAAATAATCTTTGGCTTTGTCTCCTGTCTTGTACAGTGAGCTGCCTTTCCCTTGTTAGGTTAGGCAGCAGATGTCCAATGGAAAAAGCAAATTCTTGTTTCCCTGTAGATCACTAGGATCCTCCATTCTGAATTCTTTATTTTACTTAGCTTTAGGGCAGTTAAAGCCTCAGCAGCTCCACAGGGAGGAGTTTCTCTTCAAGGCTGCTGCTTCAAAGGATTTCCAGAGCTGGGAAAGGGACAGTAACCAGCAAATGCTGACAGATCTTCCTGCTTCTGGCCCTGAAAGTGTGTGTGTGGTGTGTGTTTGTGTTTTTGTACACCTACACATTGGCCTGAAACCATCAAGTAGCATCCAACAAGGCTCATAACGAAATCTCCCCATGTTAATGAGTACATTGGAAAGAGGGCAGAATCTGCAAAGAAGAGGAGGAAAAAAAATGTTTGGTCAAAAGGAACAAACCCTTGGGCTTTATGTTCAAAGGAATGAAAGTTAACAAGGTGAAGCTTAACCTGGTTTGGGCTTCAGCTGTTTCAAGTACCCTTCGTGTTTGGGGGGCTGGGAGGGGGATGGAGTGATGGCCTTAACACTTGGTATGATGCTTTTCTGAGATAGGAATGGAGCTGTCTCTACTTCAACAGTACACAAGAGGTCTTTGAGAATATTGAAATCTGATTTAGTAATATTGATGCAGCAATTGCCCGAAACTTTGCCTTGGACTTGTGCGTACTTGAAATATTCTTCACAGAAATCTAATCATCTCTGCGTCTACAACCTCAGGAAACCAACAAAAACAATTTATTTTTTTTTTATTTTTTTAGTTATGTATTGCAGTGGAGTAGTAGATGACTCCCATGGTCAGCTTATCTCAGCTGAGAGGTGGTGTCTTTTTTAAAAGAAAACAGACACTAACTTTGATCACATCCAGTGATTCAATTAATTTTTTCTTACTCAGTGTATACAAGAACTAATGGTACAAAGGCATATAATGGCCAATATGACTTCACACCAAAATATGTCAGTTCTTTTCAAGACTTCTAGTAGCATAGGTCTGAACACAAATTTAACACTATGTAAACTTGTGTACTCTAATTTTTACTTTTGCTCAGACATTTTATTGCATGTTACAGTAAGAGGACTTGCACTTTGCATCTCTTGGTAAACAAGAAAATATTAACCTAATTTTAATGGAAATTCCTTGTCAAGATTAGGAGTTCTGATAAATGAGCTTTGGCATTTTGTGATTGAATGGGGTAGGGGGTTACTGCCTCTAATAGCCTGGCCACTCTTCTACAGAAGGTTAATGCCCTTGTAGGCTGGATAGCAGAAGTGAAGGTTATGATGGCCTCTCAGCTGGAAAGGCACCCACCCTTTCTACATTGAAGCCTTCATGCTGTCCAAATAAAAACAAGCCCCCTCAAAAGTGGAGAAGTCCGCTAGTGTCTATTTTATAAGACTTGAGAATTATGATCTTGTGATGTCTATCCAAAAATATGATGGAGAAATTATTAGTGCAACAGCCTCTATGCAGGCATCGGGAGTTGTGCTTTCTTGTGAGACACTGAACATGAGACATGAGCCACTGGATATTACTGCTTCCCAGAAAGGGAAAAATGTCTGAAAGTGTCTTTTCCCCCCCCTTCTCCCCCCCCTTTTCTCTGGTTGCCATACTGAGTAACTGGCTTCTAGTCTGATAGTGTTTTAGGTGACTAGAATAACAGTCTGTCTCTTTCCGCAGTGGCTGCAGACAATCTGGCAGCAATCACTGTTACTTTTTAATATTTCTGGTTATTTTGAGATATCCTCCAAATGTCTCAAAGAAGGTTTGGAATGCTGAAGGGGAAGAAGCATTTTTTTTATTTTTTATTTTTTTTTAAGAATAGCAGCATCAGGAGGAAAATGAAATTCAGCATGCCAGTATTTGTTTTTGCAGTGGTCATCACCCTGATTGCCAGCTCTGACAATATTTTCACAGAAAGGGTAACTAAATAGATGGTATTTGTTCTTTATAATAACTCTTTCAGTAGAATGTCAAGACTGGCATCTAAATGAATATATTCACATTTGTATGTTCCCATTTTTTATTTAAAGCTTCCCCTCCCAACTTTCTGAAACTACTTCACACAGACTTGGTAAGTTAAAATTAGGGTTTGTGTAGTGGGTAATGTCACATTTCAAAGCTAATCTGTAGACACCTAGCTGCGTGAACCTATAAAAGCTAGATCAGATTTTTTTTTTTACCTATTAAGTGTTTGTTTAGTTTAAATATGTCTGTATCTTTTTTGATCAGCCCGAGCAATTTGCATGCTATGCAGCAGTCATCTTCTATACTTTATTAAATATCTGTCAATTATAAATATCAAGGTTTTACATTAATGTCAAGATAGTGCATCAAAAATTCATGGAATATGTGACTTTTTTCAAGGGTATTTAATACTTAATGCATTTGTGTCATTTTTCTTTCTAGATATATTGACAGGTTTTATTAAGTGTTTGTTAGGGAGATTTTTACCAAGGGACTATAAAGAGAAGCTGCATACTAAATCAATTTTTTAATCAGGATATTGTTCTTTTTTGTGTGTCTTCAGATTCTTGTAATCTGTAGGGTTTTTAAGTTACATAGTAAAATAGTCCAAGTCGTAAATCTAAGGTGATCAAATATGTTGATGTATCTTAATTTTTAAATAGCTACTAGAATATTGTACCACGAAATGTTGTAAGTATGGTAATTTTGGACACTGGGATTTGTGTCTTTATAGACCGGGTATTTTGTCGTGCTTTATACGTACTTTATATTTGTTGTACTTTACTGGTGGTTTTATGTGAATGATGTCTGGATGGTCTCCATACGGGGACAGGCCCCGAGTTTCGCGTTCGGTGGCATCCGGAATCTCTGCGCACGGGTTGTGTGTTCAAGTTGCCGCGTTACAGGGGGCTCATGTCAGATGAGCTGTTAACCTCTCGGCAGTTTTCTGTCACGGAGGGGACAGCGTATGGACGTGTGTTCCCTGCCTTCCTGTCGGTGCTGGCTCCAAGGCGGGGTTGAGCGCGTTGGCTGGCGCTCTTCTAGTGCGTTATGACCACAGTAACGATCGCTGTTTGCGAAATGAGTTATCCCGTTGAAAGTGCCCGTCTGGGAAGAGGGGGGAGAGCAGAGAGGCGAGGCGGGGTTATCTGTTGGCAGGCCGGGGGCCTTTC
>NW_010306066.1:0-15256 GCF_000700745.2 Antrostomus carolinensis
GGGGGGAGGGGAGAGACAGGATGTACAGTCTGAGAATGTCTGTGATCTTTTGGAGCAAGTTGTGAAATTTTCCCTGTCTTTACACAAAAAAACTGCCCAAACAAAGCAAAACAAAAAACCCCAACAAACCTGGAAGCTGAAAATTTGTCTTTTTCTTTTAAATTAAACTAGACATTTATCAGTTATCAAAAGCATTTGCACTTTTGCTGGTGCTATTTTGGTTTCTTTAAAGCACCTAATCTTGTAAGGATGAAACCATGAACTTAATCACATTTATGACATCATCTCTTTCTAATTACTGGTTTGCTGTTATATTGTTTAGCTTTATTCTTCTTTATAATAATCAACATTTAATCAACATTACTAATTGCACCAGGATAACCTGTGGTGCGATTAGTAATGTTGACAGAAACCAGAATAACTAATGTCAACTGTTACCTTACAGACTCAGCAAAGTTAATCCTCATTGTCTAGGATCGTTGAAATAAAGATAACAGGTACTTTTCTAGCACTTAACCTTTCATGAAACAAAGAATAATAATAAATAAGTTGAAATCCCTGGCATGCCTAAGGTATTCCTCTTTGCTGAAAACATTTAGAGTGCATTACTCTAAGAAGGTGCTCAGATAGTGAAACCACACATCTCATTAGTGTCACTCCTCTCAAAAATAGCATCAGAACTGTCAGGTAATTTTGGATCCCTATAGGCATTAATACATCAGTCACATTGTGTTCATGTAAGGCTTTGCTATTTAAACACTATTTAAAAAAGGAGAATATAGCATTTCAGACACCTGTGATTTTTTTTTCTCATTTTTACTATCTTATGTGCAATCAACTCCTGGAAAGATCAGATGATTATGGGAAGGACAGAGTTTCGAGGACTCTTTATCATGAAAATAAATTTCATTTACCATTATTTCTGTGCTGAACAAGACACTGAATAATCAAAACTGAACTTGATTGAATTAAACTGACCAACTGACCTTCTTTGTATATTATTTCTCTGAACTTTAGCTATTTAAAAAAGCCCAAACACCTACCCTTTTTTTCAGTGAAGCAGATTTTTTTTTTAAATACTATTTTTAAAAGGCCAGCAGTGATAACCTTAGCAGATCTGAGCATGTCATCACTCACCCTACAAAATGGTCCCAATATATCTAGATAATTCTCTTAGCTGTTTCTGTTTCTTGATCTTTCCATGAGTGTACCTGAGAACTCCCTGTCTCCACTCCAAAATAAACCTCAATCACAGTACACTTTCACAAGAAAGTATTTTCTTAGCAGCACTTTTGATGACTATGTCAAGAGGCATTTTCCCACTCCTCCCTTTAATCTGACATTGATCCAAATAGCCAAGATTCACAAGTGTTGAGCTTTAGCTATGAAACATTTGATCTGCCCACCCACAAAGAATTCATCTGGAAAGATACAGCTATTGCAGCAGTTCTGCAGCTTGCTGTTGAGTATAACAGCCATTCATGGTAACTGCATGATCACAAAGCCACAAAGGAATCCTGAGGTATGCCCAGGTTATCTTATAGCAGCTATTGTAAATTAAATAGCCCCATTTTTATTCTATTAAGTTGTTTCAAACTTCTGTCTCTATTATAACGTGAATAAAGCTAATTGGGACTGGTTTGTGTTTCAAATAGTTTTAAAGGCATCTGCATTGAATTGAGCAGAGTAATTCATGGAAATGTTTGAAAGAGGATTTACAATCTCACATTTGTTAATTCTCATAGAAGATCAGCATCAAAATTGTAATTTAACAGGCAGTTTCTGCTGCACGGTTGGGTCCTTTTGCATGTGTCATCCTATATGTGAGTTTATGAGCAGCAGAGCACAGAAATAAGTTGGAACTAGTAATTGTGACCTTCAATCACAAAACCAATAGGTAAGCGATGTTAGTCTGGCAATTATCAGCGCAAGCATGTAACACTTGGTTGGTTCAGGCAAGTGGCACACAAATAAACATGGCCTTTACCTCAGGCTTAAGCTTTTCATTTCTCTTTATTTCTTCTCTCAATTCACACAGACTCTGAATTCTCTTTCCCTAATGATTTGTTCTGCAATTGAGACCTTTGATTTGTTTTAAGTTAGTAGTGAATAAATAAGAATGGTGACTCCTGTGCTCTCTTGTGTTCTCAAAGAGCCTCAGCCTGAATTTAGCCTAGATGTACCTCCCTTCCCTGTGAGAAATGACCATTCCCCTTCCCTCTGAGACTGGACAGCACATTATGCCTCAGGTCTGTCAGGGAACAAGGGTTATTCAATCATCATGCAAAATCCTGAGCTTCCCTTACTTTCTGCAGGATCCCAGAATCCAATTGCATGGAAAATACAGACAGGAGTTGCAAGACTATATAAACCATATTGATATTTTAACAAATGAACTTGTATACACCATTTTCAATTTGCTCTGACATGTTCATAACAGTGGATATTTACATATTGCAACAGCTGGTTATATTTTATAGGTCAAAATAATACCTAATTCTAGTTTCTAATATCTAATGGAATTCTATTTTGAGCTCAAAAAATGTGCAAGCCTTTCTTCTCTTAAATGTTGAAGTATAGCTTTTCCTTCTCCACAATATATCTGAGAAATCTGTCAAAAAACAGTAATTAAGCAATTCAATAAATTACCATTAAGCAATCAGAAGCAATATACATTACAATTCATTTTTCAAACCTAAAACATAAAAAGAATCTGCTTCCGCAGTATAACTGACGTAATGTTTCAACCTCTCTTTAAAATGCTTAATGAACTGGGAGGATTTATCTTTTATAACCAAATATTTAGAAAGCTTCTCTCCCAAATGTTAATATTCTGTTACAGTAAGCTAGTTTTATAAGATCTGTTTGAAACCATCTGTATGGTGGAAGGAGCTTATTTATCTATCTACCAGTGAAATGTAGGATCCACAGGTTTAGCTTTTAATGATTAACATCACATGTGGAAAGCTGGTCTGTTCACACGCAAGCTCAATTTTTTTATCACTGTCTGGTGGTTAGAGTAGGAATCATAATTTCAGTCATTTTTGGGAGAACCTTTTCCTCTTCTCCCCTGTTTCCTCTGTATAGGCAGACTACTAAGGATATAGCTTACTTAATATTAGCAAATGAAAAATCTAGGAGGTTACCTAAAATATCAGATAGATTCACTGGGTGGATGGAGAGTGAAAGGCATTTTATATGCTTTCTAAAGACTTGTTTCTCAACTGGTAATTCCTTTTACTCACTATAGTGTCACAGATAGAAAATTCTTGCAGAGAAAACACTACTACTATGTTGAAAAAAACAAGTCCCCAGACCTGAAAAATAATAACCTTTCTTTTGTTTTTTTGTGGGGCTTGTTTAACTTCTCTAGCCTGTCTTGTGAACATATTGACAAAAATACTTTTTGTTTAAAGATTCACACATTAAATGAGCTGAGACATCCCACACTCTGGTTCTTTCGTACCTCAAAGTAGTCACCCTGTAGGCCAAATCCCACATTAGTATTCATAGTATTTTAAAGGTCAAAAACAAGCAAGAAAAAAAGTCAAGAAACATTTCAGAACTTGTTTACATATGAGAGAGAAACCAGAAGTAGGAAGGCAGCACAATTTGTTTATCTTTACAGGTCACCTTTTTTAATTTGATGTGCTTTATACCGTAAAAATTGGAGAGTTTCTGAGGTTAATAGTCTATCAGTCAGATTGCATTCAAGAATCTTTTAAAATATGGTTTGTGTTAATAAATGAAGTCTGAAATGATTATTTTCTTGCTCTATCCAACATTTGTTTTATTCAGAAGCAAAATGGGAACATTTCATGAATACAAAGTGGTAGTTGGGTAAGTAATCTAAAGACTAGCATAAGAGGAAAGTCAAAGGTTATAAAACCATAATGTTAAAATACAGTAGTGAAACAGGAACTTTAAAAATGTTCAGGCTTCTGGTTTTGAGGTTTGCTAAAAGTATTAGGACTAGTTCTACACAAAAGACAGTTGTTTACATGTCTTTATTTTCAAATGATGTAATTTTGGTCATTTAACAAAATTTAAACATCCATCAGCATACATATCATTACAATTATGTGGATTTATTTAGACTTATTTTATAACTACTGTATTCATAAAAAGGCAGTGTGCTGTGTAAACTATACACAAATTTTATTGCATTGTTATTATACTACCATTGAAAATGTAATTAAATAATTTAAATATTTTGAGTGGATTTTTCTTTAAATCTGCATGTTCTTTCATTTCCGACATCTGGCAATTTCAGTAATGCATCAATATAAGGCACTTCTTAGACTCTTCTTTTTTGAAGACTGTACCTCCATAGTGAACCCTTCACTCATAGGTTTGCTGATTATGGTTGGTTCTTGGATCTGAGTAGCAGGGAAGGGAAGGGAAGCAGCAGGGAAAGAAAATTAAATCCATTATATTATCATTACTAATTATTGATTTATATACCCAAATTTTTTAAGCACATGAGTGAAGGCTGAAAATCTGAGAAAACAGGCTGGCTGAAATCAGTGGACACAGAAAGGACCCAGATTATTTTCCACACGATCTGGTAGTTATTATGCTCTACCTACCACAAAGTACATTTACTCCCCTCAGATTTTCCAGAATAGTCAAAATGCCTACATTGGCATCCCCTCCCATCTCCTCCCATCACACATTTTTACTGAGAATTGCTAGGGGATTTTAAAATTGAAGTAGCAGACTAACAAAACCTCAGAGCTTAAATTTCCTACTAAATACAATTCTGTTTGGAGAGGCAAGGCCAAAGGGAAAATGTCTAAAAGTGTTGTTCATTTCAGCAAACTGGAAGATACAGTGCTCTCAGGTTCCAGCAGAGTTGCTAGTGAAGGTTATCATATAGTTATTTTACAATACTATGCAATATAAGTATTAGCTAAGGTATTAAATGCACCTTTGTTGAAGGAAAGAGAACCTCTACCCAACAACACAGCCAACAGCTATCAACAATCTCAAAATGTTCTTAAAGCTCCTCTTACCCTGAACAAGGTAATTAATCCAAGGACAAAATCTTTTTAGAATAACTCCAACAAGGAATAAATTTTGGCGTTGAATTCTCTTTGTCTAGTGTTTCATCTTCACTCCAGAATTAGTCTGGATGGTAAAATGCTGGAGGATGCTCTGATCAAGTCTTCATTAAAAAATACTCATGTTCTGCTTAAGAATAAAGCAATCCTAAATCTAATATATTCCTAGTAGATTATAATGCCCTATTCAGAGCACCTTTAGACTTAAAGGAAGCAGAGGAGGTGAAGAGGAAAATAAAGAAAAAAAGGAAACTAATTAAATCTCAAATAAAATCCCAGGTTAGTTGTGTCTTAAAAATGAAAAAGATTAATTCATGCCAATCCAGAAACAGATTTCAAGTGGAAAAAAATATACCTACTGAGTTTCGCAGCACAGTAGGTAATGGGAATGACAAATGTGAGCTCAGATGTTTCAAAGCAAGATGAAAGAGGGAGAAGTTTGATAAATACTACTACTCACTGTTAGAAGGAACAGTGCTTACTCCTTGTCATTAGCAGGCCACTGGGAAAGAAAAAACAAAGCATTTGGTCAAGCTTGCAGTATATTTTTCAGTCTGGTCCTGCCCACTACACTACCCGGTCCAGCTCTCATTTGGATGTTCTGTGGTGGTGTAGTACTGACATCACAACTGAGGGAACAAGACTGAATCTGTCTTACTAGCAGACTTAGTAAAATATTTTAGGAGCCAATTATGTTCCAGTAACGAAGAAGCAAAATCAAGGTGTGAGAGTTTTGTTAGTATGATGTTTCAAAAGAGAAATAAAAAAGGTACTACAAGCATATATCCTCTTTCATGCAGAGAAGAAATATTTAATATTTTAATCAATATTTAATAAAATTTTCTACTTTACCTACAATGTCTAGCTTAATTGGAGGTAGAACTGTGGTGGGCTGAGTTCACACACAAAAAAAGGTGGAGCCAAAGTGATATTTACTCTGCATGTCAAAGGACTAATCTCTGCAGAGATATGCTTGTGCTCCTTTTTTTTTTTTTTTTTTTGCTGGCACACCATTCTGTAGCCTTACTGTTAAACAGACTACTACATTGGTTTAGGAAGTATTTTTTCTTCGGGTGAATTTGAGAGGAAATCTTATAGGAATTTATTTATGATTTTGTCTTTTTTGTCATTTATTTATGATATGTCAATCTTATGACACAGAGATTTCTAGGATCATTTGAGGATTTCACTAAACAAGCTTGACTTTTATTACACTCTTCAGATCTCTCATAGCACATCATCACCCCAATAACAAGGCCACAACTATAGGTCTAGTATTGTTATAGGACTGTGGATATGTTTTTGGCTTATGATAAGTGGCTAAGATAAGCTTGTGGGCCCTTACATTTGTTGAACAAACAAGGGGTGAAGACAGGATCTTAGGATCCATCTTTGCAGCACTAGTCTGCATGCCTTTACTTGTCTTATTCCCCACTCATGATTTGAAGTGTACATGATACCTGTCCCAGCTTCCAAAAGCTAAATACCTGCTTCTTTTTTTTCATCTTAATAGATCCAGTTCTACCTTACTTTCACTTGAACTGCTTCAATCTGTCAAACTTACGGACCCTAAATCAGATAAAAAAAGACAAGTTGAATTAGACACTTAGAACTTAATAAAGCAAAAGATTAGATTTTAAAGATGTAATATGCAAGGAAGCAAACAAATCAAGGATTTTGTATGAGGCAGGAAACAGAATCCCTTCCTAAAATAAGAGAATCCTTTCCCTCTTAGATAAGACTAGGTGATTACCAAGAACCAGAGACCTTTAAGCTATGTGAACTCTGCTATTTGGAAAATCCCATGAGGTAACATGCACTACTTATAGTGTGAAGGTAAATTCACATACAGAAAAAACAAGACAGAGAAACAGTTGTCCCCCTCCATCATCTTGCAAGCCAGCTCATATAATCAGGATGGGAAATAAATGTTCTCTTCCTGTGAACAGCTCTGATTTACTGCCTACATGACAAAACACAAATCCCCTCCTAATCCCATTATATTTCTGTCTGCTACCACAAAAGTATGATTATATTACAATATCATTTACACTGAAGGGTAAGAGACCTCTATTTAAGCAAACTGGACACTTCTTTTACAAAAATGTTATTTAATGCAGTATCACATGGCTGATTAGTGTATTAATCTGTAAAAAGGTATTATAATTTCATAGAATCATAGAATAGATTGGGTTGGAAAAGACCTCCAAGATCATCAAGTCCAACCCCTGATCCAACTCCAATTACTATATCATGGCACTAACGGCCACGTCCAATCTCTTTTTAAAAACCTCCACGGATGGTGAATCCACCACCTCTCTGGGTAAGCCGTTCCAGTGCCTGATTACCCTCTCTGTAAAGAATTTCTTCCTAACATCTAACCTAAACCTCCCCTGGCAGAGCTTGAGCCCATGCCCCCTTGTCCTATTGTTGGTTGCCTGGGAGAAGAGTCCAACCCCCACCTGTCTATAACCTCCCTTCAGGTAGTTGAAGAGAGTGATGAGGCCTGGCTGCTTGAAATGCATTGAAATTGCTGTGCCACACCCCTGTTAGTCTGCTCCTGTGGGGTGCGTGAGCAAAGGTCGCTCACGCTCCTGGAGGCTCTTATATAGCCTCCCTAGCACTTGCTAACGAGACTGACCCACTCCTCACTCACCTTAATCGGTTCCGAGGAGGAGCCAAGCCTGGTCAAGCCTGGGAAGCAAATTTAAGAGTGTCTGAATCATCTTTAATTATTCTTGAAAACTGTATAAAATACTTACTTTTTTCTTTAAAGTTCTAATAGAATTTTCTCTTGTTTCAAAAAATTTACCATGGGTTTCCCTTTTCTCCCCTCCATGGTAAAGTTTTCAGTTCTTGGTAATATGTCTGTGGTTGAAAAGAATACATCGTTTCACTCTGTAAGAATAGAATCTGTATTAAAAAAAGTGTACCTCCTTGTGAACCTCCCTGAGACTTTTACGAAGTTAAGTACTTGGGGATAATAAATAATGTGAGTCTTCAGTTTCTTGCAAACTGTTTTGGTCTTGAAATCTGACTGATGAGTTACATTTCACAAGTGTATTTCAGGAAATCAAATGGTTTTAGTCCATAAAGTTTCCAAAACCCCACTGTCTGTTGGTTCTGTAATCATGTTTATCCTTCAGTGAGATGATTTATCTCTTGGTGTTTAACTGAACTGAATATTGTCTTTTATTATTTTCCCCCTTTGATATATACTTTGTCTACATATGGTTTTCAGAATTCTAATAAGAATTTCATGAATTTCACAAGTGTGGAAATTCATCTATTTGCAATTTATATGCCTGCATCATCTTTCACATCATGTCATCACATAGATGAAACTCCACTGGTTTCTAGGGAATTGTTTATTGTCTATACTATAACTGTAGACAAACTTACTTTCTCGAAATCTGTTGCATTTCATGAAAGCACAACTAAAATCAAAGATGTGTGTGAATCAGTTTAATTTTCACTAAACAATATTTTAAAGTGTTCTCATATTGGTGTGAGATATCCTGCTATTTCCTTTGTTTTTTCCTATATTAAAAAAAAAAAAAGAAACAAAAAGCCAACACTCAGAAAGGTTTATTGTTTAAGTGACAGACATGGGGAAAATATCTATATGTTTCCAACATCAAGGTTTTATTCCTCTTATTTTTATTGTCTCACATGTTTTGATCAGGATAGACATATGCTCAAAGATGCTCTGGTAACACAGACTGCCAGAATGAAAGGCAGAATGGACTATAGGACCTCCTTTCATATGGCCTTAGATGGCTGGATGGTTAATTCATCATATTTCTTCTAGCACAGAACTTTGAGGAGAAGTATCAACCAGCATATCTTGAAGCATTACTTGAAGATTTCCTTGTATATCACCTCTTCCCCCTCCAAAAAAAAAAATATTACACTGTGTTCCGCATAGAATATACATGATTAAATGTACTGCAGTACATATGAATATGTTATATTCCACATGAACATACATACACACTCATATCTTTCCCATATGCCTCCAAAGCTGTGTTCCCATACTCTCACTGTTTGGGATACAGGGGAATCTTATGCTAATGTTCAGTGAGTTTACATTAACAAGTGTTGGACTGAAGAGACAATCCAATACCTTAGATCCCAAACCCAAGTAAGCTCTCCAGACTCTTCATTGCATCTTTAAACACAGAAGTGTACAAGTGGTAATTACTGCTTAGGCTTCTCTCATCTTATTTTCACATTTCTTATTTTGTTTGACCACTTCCAATATCTTTAAATGTAGTTTTGAATTGCAGAATATCAGATACATGCTGAGAAAAAAATACTTTTACTTATTATTAGCTACAGGAAATTTTCTCCCTTAACAGTTATCAAAGCTGTGTGATAGGTATTCACTCCACCCCCAATGTGTCCCCTCAACCTCTCCACCTGAATTACAAAACAAAGAATGAAAGCCTTCTTAGTGTTCCATGTGGAATTCATTTGCATATTTTATCTTCTAAATACATATTTTGCAGGCTAGTTATGCCTTTGCAGGGTTAAATAATTTAATCTCACAGTTCTGTAACAATTTCCAAGTCATAGCTACTCCCTTGATTACATAAAACTATTAGTGACCCTATCACCAGAATGACAACACACATGTTACAAACTGTTTGAGAAAGAAACCATTCCATCTCAGTGAATGGCACCTGTCTATGTAGCTGTTTAATAAGTAAATGAATAAGTGTACTTGAACAAATAGAGGTATGTCTTTAACTCCACTGAAACTTTTCCTGGCTGGAAACAGGTTCACTGAATATTTATTCAATATTCACCAACATTGCCAGTCTGGAATTTTTGTTAGTGGTCATGACTACTGTCAAGGCTCATTAAAAACACAAATTCTAGGTTTCTCTGCATGGAATCATTGTCTGATTAATTTTATTTTTAAAAATAAAGGATCTCTAACAACCTTTATAATATCTCAGGGACTCACCAATGTCCTTTGGAATAACAAGGTTATACTAGCAAATATGAAACAGTAAAATTTCCTGGGCTTCCTGGTTCCATTCTGGTTAGATGAAATGGGGAAAAACCCCAGCAGGTTCTTCACAGTGTCTTAATAATTTTGTGCTAAGAATCTGTAGTAATTGTAAGCATAAATTAAGTAATATACAATTAATAAAAAACTATTACTTTAAAATGCTATAAAAATAAACTGTTACTGTTTTACACTCAATTTTATTTATTCCTGTATTTGTTTATTCCTGTTGGAACAGAATTATGAATGGTAATATTCATGCCTACACAGGAAGAAGGGCAAAGTACAAGGACCATTGAACATTACATTTTTCCAGTGTTACCTAATTATAAGAACACCTGTGCTGAATAACTTTCAGTTGATCTATTTGCAGAGTGTTTAATAGTCCTTAAAATTCCTCATTTCTTAACAGTAATGGGCCAGTGATGTTTTCACATTAAGTTGTGTAAGAAATACGTTGGCAGAAACTGCTCAAAATACTTGTTTTCCTGCATTATATCTAACCAGTGATTTCTAGCAGGATGTTTACTTGCGATCTATGCCAATAAATACATTAAATATTAGTGGATATTCTGGGTCATTTTTGTTAAGGGTGAAGTGTTTTGTCTTTGCTACAAAGAACTCATTCTCCAGAAAAAAAAAACAGTGACTCGCCTAATCAGCTCAGAGAATTTATTTGCATGCTAAAATATGCACACTTCTAAAATGTTAAAATGGAAATTCTCCCTCTCCCTCTCCCTCTCCCTCTCCCTCTCTCTCTCTCTCTTTCTCTCTCCCTCTCCCTTTCCCTCTTCCTTTCCTTCTCCCTTTCCCTCTCCCTCTTGTTGTCTTTTAAAATTATTATTATTATTATTTATTAACAGTACATGGTAGCAATTGGAAATAATGATTTCTTGCTGTTGAGTATTTAAGTGTAACACAAAAATTGATCCTTTGTTTTCACACCCCGAGCCTTAGCAGTGAGCGGTCATTACAAAACCAGACATAAACCTTTGTAATAGCTCTGGAAGAGTCACACAGACAAATGCTAATGGCTATTAATCTTCTTTTGATTGCTCATATCTGTTTAGGTCCTCTGAAGATAAGTAGAAAGCTAGCTCTAGCAGTTAATTAGATGAAAGGCAGGGATAGGAAAGGAAGTCAGGAAATGCTTTTAAAGGTGTTTAACTGCCTAACTTCCACAGAAATATTTTTCTTTTGGATAACTGCAGTTTATGTCGCCAAGTCAAAGAATTAGCAGAGGACAACTGTGGAGGGTGTTTTTTGTGGATTTTCATGCATGTGTGTGAGTGTAGCTAAGACATACTGCAGTTCAGATAGATGTTGCAAATTCATAGCCAAGATTATTACAGAAGTTTCTGTAACCTGCATTATAGACAAGGTGATGCTATGATTATAATGAACCACTCTGAATTTAATATATTTATTAATAATAAACTCTATTTTTTCTGGGTTCTCCCTGACTGCTACTGGAAGCATATGTGAACCTCCTTCAGCCATATATCTGTCTCCCAGGCTGTTCCTGCTGTCCTGTTTTTTGCTAGGGTAGGGTTAATTGTCTTAGTAGCTAGAAAGCCCTGTGCTTTGGTTTCAGTGGGGATTGTTATGAGAACAATGTTGACAACTACAAGGACACTGGGCTTGGGCAGTTTCCAAGGAGAGAGGACTGGAAGAGGGGAGTGCAGAAGAAAAGTGTAGTAGTTAGTGAATTTACAGTTGGATGTGCCAATCAGATATTCCATATCACATTACATCATGTTTAGTATACTAGCCTGGGCTGACTGGAAAGGGGTGGGGGGATTCTCTCGGAAATCACTCGTGCTCATTTTTCCGGAATTGTGATTTCGGTTTCGGGGTTCCTTTTTGCTCCTCCAGGGTCATTATCAGGAGGTGGTGAGCAATTGTACTCTGCATCACTAATGGGTATATATATATAGTTGCTATCATTATTACTCTTATTATTCTTATTGTTTTAATTTTATTTTTACTCTAATCTTTTAATTGTTCTTATCTCAACCTACAAGTCTCCTGACCTTTACCCATCCAATTGTCTCCTTGATTCCCTGGGTGGGGGGGAAGGTGGAGGGGGGAGTAGGTGGTGCTGCGAGTGGCTGTGTCTTGTTTGGCTGCCAGCTAAGTTAATTATCACACCTACCCATAGTTTATTTCCTTCAGTGGTTTGATAAGATGCTGGATGATCCAGTTTTCTCTGTCTAGAAAACTCATGTTTTTCTTTTTGGATCAGAGTGTTCCCATAAGAAGCCCCAGAAGCAGTCTTTGTGGCTTAGTTAAGGTAAAATATATATGTTCCTTTATCTTTCATGTTGGACTGTATTTTAAAAGTTAGCCTCAGAAACAAGGTAATGATGTATGTGTTAGAAGAAAACAACTATGGAATCTAAAACAAGTATAAAAATATTGTATGTAAAATTAAAATATATAAGACCATATTAAGAAGGTATTAAGAAGATTCTCTAGTTTCATCGGCTTTAAAGAAGAATGTGTGTGGATTCAGGTCACCAATTGACTTCTCCTAATCTGAAATTCAGTGTTGCTCAGTTTCTAGCATAGGCTGAACCATGACCAGCTTTCTTATGTCTGGAATTTCCCACTGACACCCTTGCTATGAAACAGAAAGAAGTATTTGTAATGTATTTTAGAGGCAACAAAAAACTGAACTTGTTTTTAATAAAAATAAAAATTTTACTGTATTTATAAAGCAGGGAGAGCTTCTGGGAATCCACACTACTTCTGTGTAAATTTTCAGTATGCATTGTAAATGCTCACAGACATACAGTGTGTCAATGCAGGGTGAATAAAGGTTATAAATTCAAATATCTTCAATAGATACGAGTCTGTATGGACTTTCTTGGCTTAAGTTAGTGTACTCAAATGTTGTATATGCTTTATATCAATTTAGATTCCATTTAGTATGCATATCTATCTGAATGCATCTGATTTTTGGCTCATAATTCCTAAAACTCTAGGCTAGGCACTTGAAAAGAGAATATTGTCTTCAAGCGTGAGAAGGTCTAACTTGTAAAATGTTAGACATTGATTCCTTCACTGGAGCAAGTCGTTTCACTGCTCCAAATACAGACCCATGCTCAATAAATGTCTGAAGGGTTGATTTCTGAGAATTTGAACTGGCAAAGACCCACAAATCATTAAAAAATACATAGACATCCCTATATGTCAGGCTTGCACTGAGTTTTTCCTCCTCTTTCTCTCCTCTCTGATCATTTTAGCCACATGTAAGAGAAAGGCTGTTGCTACCCACAGTAAGCATACTGGACTGGCAATCCAGACTGAAGCAATCACATGACACTGAAAAAGCAGCAGGGATCTTGGAAGAAGTGGGAGAGGTGGGAACTTTCTATGAAATACTTTTTTGAACTGAGACTGAAAATAAACTCTCTGTGAGACACTGTGGCTGGGAACAGGTGAAGAAGAGGAAGAAAGGGATTTTATTCAAAATACAGGTATTAACATTGGCTCAAAGATGTTACGAGTAAGCCAGGCATTAAATAAAGGGTTTTCTGTTTCAAAAGTCCATTAGTAACAAAGGGAGAAGGGACTGAAGGTGGTGGGGAGGTTCATATGATCCACTCAGTTTAGAAGGCACTTTGGAAAACATTCTTAAGATGAAGAATTTTCTTAGAAAGAATCATTGTGCTTCTATTTATTATTATTATTATTATTATTATTATTATTATTATTATTATTATTATTATTATTATTATTATTATTTAAAATACTTTCAGAATCAGAAAAAAAATCTGAATCCAGAAAGAGATGTCAAGAATTAATTACAAGGGAGGAGCTGTGCAGTTTTAGAACATAACAACTGTATTTGACTTCTGCTGACAATGTACTGGCAAAGAAAGAAAGATGGAGTTGAAAAGAAGGATGTGACTTTTAGGTAAACAGGACCTTAATTAAGCAGAGGAGTAAAATTGTGAAGAAAGTTTTGTTGGTAGTCTTATAGGTCTTTATTTTTTTTCCTGACTGACAATCAGAAAGATCTTTCTTAATTTATTAAGGAAAAAGGCAGATTTTAGATATAAGCTCAATGCCTTGCTGTTAACAGTAAGTGTTTAGGATTGAAAGTGTCGTTAAACCATAGGAGCAAACAGTGGGTGGTGTTTTGTTGCATCAGTTATGTATTTAACGGTCTTTTTGGAGCCAATATTTCTTTAGGCTTAGAAACAGACATTGCTGAGCAGTGAGAACCTCAACAAAACAGCGCTTTTTATGACTTTTTGCTGCTAAAATAGGGTGCTACCTACTTTCTTTCCAAGTAAATGTAATTATTTGAACATTTAATGATTCACATTTCTGCAATGCAGATTTCAAATATATTTGAATAAATTATTGATAAACCTATCTGCTGTTCTTATTTCTGGTTTAGAATTTAGAGTTACCAGTAGAATGTCAGTGGGTAACATTCCATGCCTTAGTGACACCTTTCTGTAATTTAACTGTACTAAATACAGAGAAGAGTGCAAAATTTTTAGTAGGCTCTTATTTTAGAAACCTTATTTTATCATTTCACTGCATGGAGGTAAGGACTACTAGTGTGTATGTGTCTACGAACTATTTAAATTTCTTACAAGCACACACTAAAAGTGAGAAGCCTCCTCTGTTGTCTATTTGAGAACACTGATGTTCAGGTTTGCTACTATATGTGACCTGCTTTGATTATACTGCAGCAGGAGAACTATGTCAGTGATTTTAGAAGCAACCGGGTACAGGTTGATTTGCAGGTTACTCTGATTCTTTCAAGATTGGAACTTTCTTATTTAATTACCTAAATTTCTGTGCTGGTTTTGGTGGGGGTAGAGTTAATTTTCTTCAAAGTAGCTAGCTGGATTTTGGAATCCACATTTTGGATTTGTGCTGGAAATAGTGCTGATAATACAGCAATGTTTTAGTTATCACTGAGCAATGCTTACACAGAATCACACTTTTCTGCTCTTCGTACCACTTTGGCAGCAAGTAGGCTGCAGGTGCACAAAAAGTTGTGAGGAGACACAATCAGGACAGCTGACCCCAACTGACGAAAGGGTATTCCATACCATATGACAGCATGCTCAGCAATAAAATTAAGGGGGAATATTGACAAGGAGGGGGCTGCTGCTTGGAGACTGACTGGGCATCAGTCAGTTGGTGGTGA
>NW_010306067.1:0-12863 GCF_000700745.2 Antrostomus carolinensis
GACGCAGCATTGCAGGGTGGGTTAACGCTTCCCTGCCCGGGCCCCGCCGCCCCGGGGCTGGTTTACAGCGGGGAAGGCTCCTGGAGCAGGGCTGGCACCGGGGGGAGAGCCTCAGCATCCCTCCTGAGGAGGATGGGGCTCTTCCCACTGCCCTCCATCTCCCGGTGCTATTACCCGCGGAAATAGGAGCGGGGATTGGTGCCAGGAGATAAACGATGAGCAGAGAGCTCTGGTGAACCCCGCAGGGCCCCGACTGCTTCCCAGGCCCGGCTTGCTGAGCCGGGAGGAGCTGAGCTCAGTGAGGCCAAGCAACCCTCCGTGCCAGTAGAGACCTGGGCCCTGTCCCCAGCCTGGCAGCCCCTCATCAAAGGGAAGAGACTGTTCTCAGGATAGCTGCCTATATCTGCAGATACAGATGGGAGGAATAATAGTGCATCTCTGCTGCTCATTAGGATTATAAATATAATAAAAAGGAGCATTTACTAACCTGGAAACACAGCAGAAATGGAGAAAGGGCAACTTGACAGGAAACACCACAGCATTTAAAGTATTCCTCTACCACTGTCCTCCTTCCCTTCCTCTTTCACTCCCGACAGGGGAAATGGACCTCACCAGGGGTCTGGACCTACATAAGCACCATTTAATGGTTCTATTAGCACCACTTAATGCAGTTCACCTGCTTAGCTTGATGTACCAGAGGTACACAGCCATGCTCGTTAGGCCTTTCTCCTCTTGCATTGACTGACCATGGCTCTTAGACTGTAGTGACAATTCCTCCTACAGGGTTTCTGAAATAGGAGCCCAGTGTCTGATTTTGTGTGATTAACTAGATAAAAAGACTCCCAGTGCTGCTTTTCCCCATTTTCTATGCTTCTCTCCCACCTGGCTCCCATTGCCTTATGTACACAATGTCAGTGTTACGCTGCTATCTTTGGTGTTTGAACGTCCACGACTTCCTTAGAGATGACTTTCTGAAATCCCAAACAGTGTTTGTGGGGCCAGGCCTTTTTCTCCAGTGCCTCCCACAACTGTATATCATCTGTATATTTCAGAATTTCTTGCAAGAACTGGGTTACTACCTTCCTTTTGCAGATGTGGAAATTAAGATATACAAAAGCAAGATCAACCAGAGGGGAAGTGGAAGGAAGAATTGGGAATAAAACCTATTGGCCAGCTTAATCTCAGCCCAGTGTCCCTCCACTGCAGTAGCTCCCCCTACCCTATGAAAACCTGCAAGCAGTATCCAGGGCAGATCAGTTCTCCTCTTTCTTTCTCATCATTTCACCCCCAGACCCTACTTTGCTCCTCTTACAGTAGAGATGAAAATCCTTGATCAGGGCTGGGAAGCTAAATCTGTTAATGATTACAAAGTGCTTTGAAACTTCCAGCTGGCGGGCACTGAGGAGAACAAGTTATTTGTTTGTTAGCACTGGCATCCAGGGCACGTTATCTCCCCTTGTGACAAATGCAGGCTGCTCCTCTGCAGGAAGAGGATGGTGGGAGGGAAAATGAGAAGTAGCTTAATGCAGGGAGATGCCTCAGATTCAATGCAGTTAAATCACTGAGAGAGATGCAGCTTGGGTTTATGAGCAGGGCATTTGTATCTTCCTGCATCACTCTTGCTACCCTGCCAATGTCATTCACATGTTCTGCCAAGATGCCAGAGAACCAGCCATGGAGGGGGCACAGGAAGGGGCAGCATGGAAGCACAGGCTCCTCCATTGCTGTGTGCTCACCCTTCCACCCACAGCGTCCCACCAGTGCTGAAAAATCATCATACAGTCTCAGGTAGAAGCTGCAAGAGGGAGCCCTGCTGAGGGCAGACCCTCCAGCTGGCTGTGCCTGGGGTGACCCAAGAGTCTGGGGAGAGAAGAGGATATTTTCACCCTCAGTTCTGTTCCCTGCAGCATTTCTTGTCCCACGAAGGAGAGTTTGTCAGCAAGGGGCAGCACAGGCCTGAGGATGCAGAAATGTACTGTCTGCTCACTCTTCTCCAAGGTTACCTAACCCACTCTTGGTCTGGATATTCCTTTCAATTGATCTTTTTGTACTCTGAACTTCTGCAAACTTAATTTATGGTCTGTTATTTCCACAGACTATGGAGCCAGACAAATGCTTGAATGTAGTCCATGGCAAACCCTGTTCCTTTCCAGGTATTACAGCAGTTATCGACAAGGAAACACCTTACACCTCAAGTACTTCAGAGGAAATGTATAGAGTATGGCAAATATATGTTCTCCTGAGCTCACAGTCAGTGGTATATACACAACCAGATTTCACCTGCCAGGCAGAAAAGGTCTGTAAGTGTTTGCTGAGCTCCAGCATGGCAGGGAAATAGGCTGAGCCTAAATGCAGAAGTACCCCTCTGCTGATCTGCAGTGACTCCTCTGCCTGCATAAGGAAAAGTATCAAATCTTCACAGACACCCACACCCATACAACAGTCTGGCATCTTCCTGTCCATCCTGTGAAGCGAGAGGGGAGGCTGATTTACAGCATTTTGCTGGTCACAAAAAAACAAAGGGCTGTGAGAAAAGGAAGGCTCTTGGCCCCTAGACAAGCGCTCAGCCCCGTCACAGCGATGGTATGTGAAACAATGGGTTTCCAGCAGAGATGGGCACAGAAGCTTTGGTGGCCCTCGAGTTTTGGCTGGTTCCTGATGCTGAGGAACCAGCTGGGTTTCATATTCTAAAATGAGCTGTGAGATGTAACAATAACTCGTATTGTTCTTGCAGCCCAAGGGCCTTGTACTCGTCCTCGTGAGTGGGAAAGAGAGTCATACACAATAAACTGCCTCTGTTACAGAGTGTTTCCTGTTATGTCCCTTTAAGGATTCCCTTAGTTTCCAGGGATTTTCTTTCCAGTCTAGAAACACTTTAGGTACAACAGAGATTTTCTTTTATAGTCTGAAATCCTTTCCCTTAAATGGGAAAAAAAAATTATCAGGTTTCTTGGCAGAGGTCTGTAACAAGTGTTGAAAAGTGCAAAAAGAGCTGAGATACATAGTGCGGAGTGGTTTGTGCTACTGAGAGCCCAGGAGCATGGAAATACTGGAATACCAGGGAAAAATACTGGAAGCAGACAGCAAAACAGTATCCAAAAATGAACCTTAAAGAGACAAGGCTCTCCTTGAAAAACCCCAGCAGAACTTGGATGGCAACATCAGCAGCAGCTGGGCTTCGTCGTTCATGTTCTCCCTCCCTGAAAGCCCCTTTCAGAGGAGTTCAGCTGTAGCTGCCAACTCACACTGCTGCAGGGAGCAGGCTCTGCATGCACGGGGGGAAAGCCTTGGTAGCCACTGGCCTGTCCTCCCAGCAGGCTCCACCATTCACTCTTGTTCAGCTCCTCCTCTCACCATGGGAAAAGAAAGCCTTTCCCAAACTATTTATGTGTATTTATAAGTCCATAACAGGTCATTGGTCCAGAAAGCAAGGCTTGACCTCTGCCATGCTCTCTGGGTCCTCAGAGAAACACCAAAGGATCTAGGAGTGCTGAGCTGCTGGACTGGATATCAGCAAAAGTGGGAGATGGAGGGAGGAAGGGCAGAGATGTCTCAGCAGGGACCAGAGAGCAAATGCCCCTTGGCAGAGCACAAAGACTGTGGAAAAGACAGGTGAGAGCAGCCCTCTCTCATGTTTGGGAGAAGAGGAGCCCCATGGGGACCCTGTCCTGTAAAGAGCTGAAATTTTAGCTTACCTAAACTGTTCAGAAGCATTATGAAGTCCCAGGAGTGCCCAAAGTCACCATGTGTCAGACAGGCTTCCCTCCCTCCTGCTGCCTGAGGAGGGACAGAGCAGAGCCGCAGCACCACTTGCCTGGCACCGCTCTACAAACAGCTCTTGGTGTTTAGTCAGCCTTGGGCTCCTTTTGCCTTCAGGAAGAGGGCAGGAAAGTCGCCAGTGCAAACTGGTTACCAGAGAAGCTTCTGGTTCAAGTTCCCACAAGGCACAGTCAGAGCCATCCCCCTTGGCTCCAGCTTTCTGCCCTTCCCAGGATGTGCATTTCCTCCTGTGCATTTATTAAGTCTCCTCTCGACATTCACTGACCACAACCACACATCCTGTGGCTCCTCTTCCCAGGAATGGCTCCATCAGACCCACCTTTCCTCTTCTGTTGGTAAGGATGAGTCTGGGGGACCAACTGAAAGCTGTGGAAGCAGCAGCCTGTTCCCTAAGGGGGACAGATGTGTAAAACATCACCTCCTGGCTGTGTCTGTCTCATTCCCATCAGGTTTGAAACCAAATACAATTACTTCAGGGAGGAAAAATACACAAATTTTCTGCTAGTTGAGGAATACAAAGCCCCCAATGGACAGTTTGTCCCTGTCACTCACCTGTTAGGGAATTTGCAAAATGACTCAAGAAATTAATTTTCTCCTACCTACCTACCTACCAATACCATAGGCCAAATCCTTGGTTACCCATGTCCCATCCCCATCCTGTCCAGGACTGGCTGGTGGCAGTGGGAGTCTGTCAGCCCCTGCACCCCATGAATGGGCTGGGGGGACATTTCATCCTCCCAGCTTGTGCTGCTCAGGCCAGGGTGGCACTGAGGGAAAAACAACCACCTATAATGTGTTATCTAACATTTAGCTTTAAGCACCGAGCTCTGCAAAGCAATTAGACTTGCTATGTTATTCACCAACTGCAGATTTATTAGCCCCTGAAGGGCTGGAAGCTCCCGTTAGTCACCTCATCATCAGCCAGGAGGGAGGGCAGCAGAGCTAGAGGGGTCAGCCAGTCCTTGCAGTGATGGAGATGTCACCTCTCTCTCACAAGGGTGACCAAGTGCCCAGCCATACAGACTGTTTCCCACCCAGCTGCTGAAGACTGCAGATGGCCTTGCAGCTCTTCCCACCCTTGGGGGGCTGTGGCACTCCAGCCCCATCCTGACTGCATGCAGACTGGACAGTCTTTTGAGAGAACCAGGGTCCAGGACCCAGATGCAGTGTAATTCCCAGGAATTCATGGGCAGAAGGCTTTGCCTGCCCTCCCTAAGCTCCCCCCATGGTGGGGAACCTGCCTTGCATGTCAGGAAACCCCCTTGCAGAGCCAGGCGAGGGGCTGCAGATGTGGTGGGGCAGCTGCTGACGCAGGCAGCAGGGTGAAGCCCCAGCTCTGAACAGAAGACACCAACAGGGATGCAATGGGAACTAGACAAATATCATTGACCCTGTCACGGTTGCCACCAGCCCTGCACATTCACGTGAGTCTCTCATTCAGAGGTGATGGGTGCTGTTTCCCTCCCTGCGCTGGAGGAAGCCTGACAGCTTTCACCAGTGTTTGGAGAACCCACCTGCTCAAAGAGTGTCACAACAGGCGGTGGGGAGCCCTCATCTGCTACAGGGGTCAGGAGTGCTGAGAAAGAGCAGAGTAGGGAACAAAGAGTCCATCTCCCCCTAGTAGAGAATACGCTGGTTCAGCTGTTTCAGGAAAGGCTTTTGGCAACAAGACTCTAAGCAGTTGAGTCTGCTAAAGAGCTTCCCCATTCTAGTCCCTGGCAGTATCTTCCCTGCACAGCTGAAGCAAACACAAGGGATGTTGCAGAGGAGCAAGAGCTCTGAAGAGCTCTTCAGGATGCGGCTGCTCACAACATCCTCGCAGCAGAGGAGGAAAAGCCAGGTCCCCTCCCTAGACAGCTTCCACCTGAGCTTGGGGAGATGGTTCCTTCATATGGGGAGGTGGCAACAAGTAGCTGTGACCTGAACTGTGTTCCTGCTAGGATTCACTCCTGCCCCCACAGCCACCTGATTTTCATCCCTGGTTTCTCTTGCCCAGCTTCTCTTCAACACACACAGGGTGAGGACTCAGCCTCAGAGGCAAAGCAAACACCTAACTCAGCCAACAGATAAAATCTACTTCGGGGTCTGATGCTGGAAAAATGCCATCACTTGAATGTCCTGAAGCGTGGTGAGTTTTCTCAGGATAATGAGAGTAAGAATTGCTCTGCTCTTGCATATGTGGATCCTAAAGGGACTCTGCAGTCAGAGAGCAATTTCAGATAGTTCCTGGGAGGAAAGTACCATAATATCCTCTTTCAGACTGAGGGAAATTGAAACTGAGAAGGATTAAAGCGACTTGCCAAAAGCTGCATGGCGTGGGGGATGAATGAGCAGCTAAATGTACTTTAAGTCTTAAGAGAGATATCCTTTCGTGATTCCTACCAAGATTGTTTGCCTTGTCCCTGATGTTGCAGTTAACGGGGAGCACGTTTGTCAGTGGGAGAAGCCTTTATGAGTCTCCATGAGAATCAGGCTGACGGGGATAACCGACAGTTTCAGCTTTTTGTTGCTCGTCTTTGATGAAGAACTGGCAGAAAATAGGCAGGATCTGAAAAACTTGCATGAACCCAGCACTTCGTGGCCATTCCCTGATCTCAGTTGCCCTAAGCCTGGAGTAAATACGCTCTTCTCCCCTCCTTTGTGCCATTCAACAACAGTAAAAGCTGGAGCTGCTTTGGGGGTCAGGAAGTTTCATACCAATGGCTGCAAAGTAATATAGAAGGGATCTAATCTCATTTCAAACAACTATTTAATTATATTTCCAGTATGGAGGGGGCCTAGCTCCCCTGGGGACAGGTCCTGCAGGAAAGGCTGGGTGTCTTGTGCCACCGATGGGGCTGGTTCCTTGGAGGGGGGAGAGCTTTGATTTCAGTGACATCCAGTCACAGCTGCAGGAACAGCATCAATTGTCTCTGAGAAGGGTCACTTCCAGCCTTTCTTGGGTTATTTTCCATCTGTAACTTGCCTTTAAAAAAATACATTTTAATTTGCAGGATTATGAAGATCATTTTAAAGCAGCTTATCTAACACTCTGCTCTCCTTCCCTGTTTTTCCCCAAAGTGTTTGTGGGTGATGCAGAAAGCTGCAATAAGCCATTCTTGGAGGCTGCCTCGGATTAAACTTCTTCACATGGGACACCACCACTCCCCATGAATTTTAATAAACTCTTCTAAACATGCCCTTTTCGCTGTACACGATCTCTGCAGGGGAATCATACCTAGCACCAGCTAACCAAAAAGAACAAATTGGACATAATTGTACAAAATGAAAACACTGCAATAAGCTACCGAAAGTGCAGCTCTGCTTCCTCGACCTCAGCAGGCACAGAGGATGCTGAGAGCAGAGCGGGTTTTGCTGCAGTGCCCAACTCGGAGGGTGCTGCAGGTCTGGATTTTGACACCAGGCTGTCGCATCGTGCCCATGGGGAGCACAGAGTGGTAGAGCAGGTTCGGGAAGAGCCAGCAACAGAGCAAGGAGTTGTCTAGAGCTGACCAGGAGGAAAATCAGAGGATGAAGCCATCTTAAGTTCACATTTTTTTGATGCTTGGATGGCCCCTCTCTGAAGGTGCCAGGGACATTTCTCCTTCCCCTTGGGATTTGTAGCCCGAGACCCTCTCCTGAAGACAGTTCCATGTGCTGCATCTTTCAGTCCATTGCTTACTGGTCACTTCATTTTTCAAAGGTGCAGCTGGAAAAGGTGGGAGCAAAGCAGCTTTAATTTTTTTACAAATACCCCAGCAATAAGCACTTGTCAGGTGCAGAGACACCTGCTCAAGTCCTTCAACACAAAGAGATACAAACCCATCCCCTGTCCCCAGCTGCTTTAGACTTAGACTCTAAAATTCCCAACAGCCTTGCAGCAAAACCTTTACTGCAACATTTGACCCAACCATCCCTGCCCTGTTGAGACTCATTTTCCAGTGTGACTAAACATCCAAAAATGTCAACAGCTAAGAAATGAAGATTTACTGTCATCTCTGAACTCCTAGTGTTGGAGTGCTCTAAAAAGCAGTTTGCTGTCCAAACTCCTCATGATAACATAGAATTAAAAGTTCTGGTGAATGCTTTATTTTCTCCAAAAAGCAGTTGCAGTGCATCTTTTCTGTGAAGCACATCAGGCTGCTTCTGTGGAAAGGGCAGAGGATCTGGCAGGGAGGCCTTTGAAATCCCTGCTTGTGCTACTGCCAGCTGTGGAGGGGGATTCAGCAGAACTCAGATCCACTGTGGAAGACAGAAATTATTGTCCACTGGTGTCAAACAGATTAAAAGACACAGTTTGGCTAAACTCCTGTGGCTCTGTGGGTGGTGAGTGCCTTCTGGGAGCTGCAGTCCTGGGTGCTCCCACCTGCCTGCTCTTCAAATCTCTGGGAAGGGCAAGGGTCCCAAGGGAAAAGGCCAGGTTAAAAAGCAGCAGTGTGACCCCAAACTCAGGAAGCTTTCTGCTCAGTGCAGCAGCAGGGAGGTCACAGGTGCCCTGCAGAGGATGTCACACCCACGGGACAGGGGCACCCAGCCCAGCCCACGGCCCTGAGCCCAGCGAGTCACATCACAGAGGGTTGGTTTAAGTGCAGTGATGAGACATGAGGGCTTGACATGGTCACAGCCTTCACTAGCTAGGGACAAACCTGCCATGCTAAGGAGAATTTCCACACCAGGGTCATGTCCCTGCTCCCTCCCCATCTTTCAGGCTGCAAGCTTCTGACCCCCTGCATTCACATGGCACAGTGAGGTTCCCCCCCTGCTCCCAGTGTTTATGTTCTGCCATTCCAGTAACCAAAGTAATAACAACAGCAAAGATTCCTCGGTATTATCATCATAGAGATTTTTATTTTAAGAGGGTTGTCAGCTACCTACCTTTGTCTTTTTCCATGCATTAAATATTAACAGCCCATCCAACACAATGCAAAATTTAAAAGGCCCTCAGTACAAGGAGTTACACCCCAGGAAATCAGGAAATCCCAGCAAACTCCCAAACTTCTCACCCACCGGCATTTTTGAAGAGCAAGCAGCCATTTCAATATTTCACAATTGTTCTCCAGAATCCTTTGACAGCCCTTCAAGCTCAAGCTTAGCCAGCATTTTCATCCTACTTGCTCCCTCCTGGTGGGATGCTGAACATGGCAGAGCACCAGGCCATAACCCCAGGCAGCCACTGGCCCCCAGGGACTGTGTAAGGCACCCACACCTCTGCCTTGGGGATCACCACAACTGGAAGCACTGACATCTCAGCTTATGCAGGGGAATGTCCACCCTCCCTCTTCCCTTCAATCCCAATGCAGAGCAGGTCCCCTGCATGTGCTGTCTCTCCTTGGAAGCCATTGCTCGCTTGCTGGAAGGAGAAGGGAGTTTCCCCATCCCTCACACACCTCCTGTACCAGCCTGTCTGCTGAGGGGACATAAGGCTTGTGGAGCTGTTCTCTCCAGTCTTCTTCAACTGCCTCACTCTGTCTCTATTTTCTGGCACAATCGCAAAGATCAACCACAGTCTTGCACTGGAAAACCAGAGGTGAGTGAACCGAGCCCATCCCAGCACTTGCTTGGCCATCTTACAGACTCTTACAGCTCTTCAAATAGTCTCTTTTTCTCTTGCACATAAAAAGTGAAGGTGGTTCTCCATCAAAATCAATAGAGGAGGTTAATTAAATACTTCTGCTCAGCAACACATCAAAGCTTCCTCATCAAGCTCAGCGTGTGTGTGGGTGATCATTGCCTGCCTTGCCCAGACCAGTCCCTTTGATAGGGAAAGGGCTGCACAGGGGGCCCTTAGGGAAGCCAAGCAGCAATTCGGCTCTTCTAATTATCAAGGGCAACACAAGTATCATTTCAATACATCTTAAGCTCCATGAAGCAGCTACGCTTTATTCCCAGCCCAAAGCTATTTGTCCTACGTGGTTGCTTTTCTTCTTTCTGCAGAAAAGGTTGTGGTAAAAAGTGAATCGACTTTTGGGGTGCCACGTGTGGCTGCATAATCCCTTCTTGCCCTGGTCTTTGCTCTCCTGAACCTGATCTCAAAGGAAAGGAGGAAAGGAGATGGATGGCAGCAGTTCAGGAGCTGATGTGGGTTGAGTGAGTCCCAAGGGATGGGGGCTGCAGGGAACATGCTGCCTTTGAGAGCAAATACCCAGGGTCCCAAGAGCTGCTTTTCCAGTTAAAGCAGCTAATAGCCCCCAGGAACACTGCAGACAAGGGAGTTCAATAAAGATGCATTGTAAAAAGCACAATTTTTGAGCTTGCATAGTTCCTCCTGGGTAATAAATGTAGGTATTTTATTCTGTAATAAAAACAAGATTTGCTTGACACTTCCATCAAAATAACTTGAGGATAGCTCAACTGTTCCACTTCCCCCATGCTCGGCACTAGCGGCTCTTCTCCACCTTTTCTCTGTGGCTGCTGAGATGACACTGGCCACTGGTTTCTACAGGGACCCCTGTAGAAACACCTATCAGTGGGTCCTTTAAGTTCAGGAGTGCGTCCTACTGGAGACATGCAAAGATCCGAACTAATGTTGCACAGGTACGACTCACCCTGGTAGTCCCAGACTGCTGAGCATGTGACACTAGAAACACTGTCCCTTGGTGTCTTTTTCTCGCCTGCTGAAGAACCTGGCTTCATCTTGTACTGATGTGCCTGCAGAGAGGATGGGCACCAGTCTTCTTGCTGTAAAGTCAGAATCAACAATGTGAATGGCAGGTCTCAAACTAGCTATTCCTAAAGCATCCATCTTCATGGATTTTAATTTAGCAAACCGAGAACAAACAGTTCAATTTTTCAAGAAACTGACTAAACCAAGAGTTTCCCTGTGGAAAAAAGATTAATTAGGACAGTGAACAAGCACAAACAAGCAGCAATGTCTGGGGAACAATCCCAGGAACTTCAGTGGTTTCCTTTACAAGTCTTTGCAGTGCAATCTGAGATTGAGTCTCCCAACCATTTGCTTGATCAGGAGAAACGTGATGCTCCAGCCCTAACATGGACTAAAGCACATTTTAGGGGAGGTGACCTTGTAGATACAAGCAACTCCATTGGCCTCCTCACAGTTTCCAGTTTTAAATGCAGTCTTTCCAGACCCTGAAGGAACACCCCCAAAAACGAGCAGGAGGCTGTCTCAGCACTCAGCAGCCGGAACTCTGCAGCCCAGGAGATGTACTTTCCCTTGCAGGGAGGCACACATAAACATCAGCAATTAAAGGCAAAGCAAGCCCTAGTCATTCAGTGCCTTCATGCTAGGTATCCCCAAGCTTACCAAGGGCACTGGAAAGTCCTCCTTGGCTCTCAGAGAGAGGTAGTTCTGCCCAGGTGTGGAACAGAGGGTCATAAAATCAGCTGCCTCCTCCCCTTCCCTACTTCCAACATAAGAGGTCTGTCAGGGAAAAGCTGCTCAGGGCAGCAGCTCCTTGGTGCTGTGAGAAGGCTCCATAGCTGCTCTGAGCCAGGCAGGTTGTGCACAGCAGCTCCAACCCTTGGGAAACGTCAATACAAACACAGCAGAAACTTTTTATTAAACACCCATCTGAGCATCTCCTGCCCAGTCATGCTGTGTGCACATCTTCTGGGCCACTGCTGCTTGGGTTGGGAGCCTCAATTCCAACAGGAGTTTTTTCCAGCAGCTAAATATTGCGCTAAGGCACTTCATATGTACAATCACAGTGCTGAGTCACTCCAGAGCATTTTCCCTCCAGTTCTTGCTTGTTATGTTGCCGTCAAGGAACATCAACCCTCTGCCCAGAGCCTGGGGCTCACCCTGCAGAAATAAAAGCCCAGCATTGTGTGTACTTGAGCTCATGAGTCCTTAGCTATATTTAGTAACCATCCACCCAAGGATTTGCAAGAAAATGGATGAATGTGCAAACTTAATTGCAAGTTACATCCTATAGATTGACAGTTATGTTTTCCCTTGAAATATGCCTCCAGGATACAGTTCTCTCTGAGTGTATCCAGTGTTTATTTACTCAGAATGACTGTGCAGCATGGTGGAGCTCCCCAATCTCCCTCAGACACTCAGCATCAAAGCTGCAGTCACACAGCTACAAAGCTGATGTACAGCAATGGTATTTTTAGGTGCATTTTTTTCTATCAGTTCAGCCCAAAGGACTAGACACTATATTAGTTTAATTAAAAAGCAACACAGTAATAATTCTCAACAAACAAACAGAGAAGTAGAAGATGATGACCAGCTGATGGAAGGCAAGCCCTTGCTGTTTTTCTCAATTTTCAATTCATATGGAACCCTTATGTTCTTTCCTGGCTGTAACATCCCAAAACAGTATCTTTCCTAGTTAAACCCTGGGATTTCTGACCTGATGTCTTCCAACTCCAATTCAGAAGAGTTCAACAAGAAGAAAATAATCCTAAAATGATAAAACAGTCAATTCAGAAGAACTGCCTTCTGTTGCTGCATTTGGAAGATACCTGCTTGACCCATCCAAGTTATTCTGTATTCAGTTACTTGTAACTTTGCCAAGATTAAAACTTCTCGGGATGGAATTTTCCGCGCCATTTGTTGGTCTCTAGTGGGAATCAAAGGCAATTTGAGGAAAATTAGTTATTTTCAATGACAAGATCAGGGGAAAAGTACACAACATTAACAGGGGTGAGATTGTTGTTGAAGAAAAAAAGAATAAGGGATTCTGACATTTGCAGGTTACACCCCTCTGCAGATGAACAAGGGAGAGGAATAAGGATTTTATAGGGAAACCTTAATTTTAGCACTCCATAACACTCATCTGCTTGATTTTGTCTTCCAAATACTCTTCTAATACAATAAACTAAGAGAATGAAATTACACCAACTAAACTAACAGAATGAAACCAACACTACAGTGGAGTCAGGGAGTCCTGGGAATTCTCCCACTATATTGCACCACTAAATAATTCCTGCAGTTTAGGACTCCTCTTGATCTATGGCATAAAACCCAATATTTAATGAAAAAGATAAGTATGAATTCCTAAAAGCATCTACACAGTTTGCCAAGGAATAAACATAAACTTAACAGATGGTTTTGCTGTGTAATCAGACACAGGGGATACCAAAAGCATCCGGTGAATTCTCTGTGTGATGACCTTTCTCCCAAGCTAAGGGACTTC